>NC_053154.1:196848312-197093312 GCF_016835505.1 Polypterus senegalus
TTTAAGACCCTCTGGAAGAACCCCAAACACAGCTGTTAATGGGTTAGGAGGGATTGTGAGTCCAAGACTGTCTGAGAGGTAATTAAAAATTTTTGTCCAGAATAATGTTAATTTGAAGCAGGCCCAGAACATGTGACCTAGTGAGGCCGGGGCTTGGTTGCAACGTTCGCAGGTTGGATCATGCCCTGGAAACATTTTGGAGAGTTTTAGTCGAGACAGATGTGCTCGATATATAATTTTGAGTTGTATAATTGTATGCCTTGCGCATATGGAGCTTGAGTGAATTCTCTGCATTGCTACTTTCCACTCCTTTTCTGATATATTAATTGAGAGGTCATTTTCCCAGTGTCCTCTTGGATTTTTGAAAGGAAGGGATTGTAAAAGGATTTTATATATTGTAGAGATGGAGTCTAACTCCTTGAAATTGAGTAATAATTTTTCCAGCGTGGATGAGGGTGCAAGATGAGGAAAATCTGGAAGGTTCTGTTTAACAAAGTTCCTGATTTGAAGATAGTGAAAGAAATTTGTAGCTGGAATGTTAAATTTGGAATGTAATTGTTCATAGGATGCAAAGACGTTGTCTATATAACGATCTCTAAGCAAGTTAATTCCAAATTTTTTCCAGATATTAAAACTGCATATGTTTGTGAGGGTTGAAAGAGGTGGTTCTTTTGCAGGGGTGCCACAGAAAGAAGCTTCTCCGTCTTAAAATGCTTTCTACATTGGTTCCAGATTCTAAGTGAGTGGAGCACAATTGGGTTATTAGTGTATTGCCGATAACGTGTGTTTATTGGAGCACAAAGCAAGGAATACAAAAGAAGTACTGCAGGATTTTACTTCTATTGCGGTCCATGCCTGTATATGTGAGTAAGGTTTTTTATGCGCCCCCATGCAACAACACCTCTGTGGTGTTGTGTGTAGAATTCTAAGAAAAAAATTTATTTAATCCATTCTGGAATAAGGCTGTAACATAACAAAATGTGGAAAAAGTGATGCGCTGTGAATACTTACTGGATGCACTATATATATATATATATATATATATATATATATATATATATATATATATATATATATATATATATATATATATATATATATATATATATATATATATATATGCATATGCAAAGAGATGGCATAAGCAAAATAAAAACGCAGGCAGCCTTAACAGGTGCCGGATACATTAATAGGTATCACACATGAAATGTAAAAGGTATTAGCAGTGTACATTGGCTGAGTTATATTGAAGTAGGCAAGTAAAACTGATTATTTAAAAAAAAAACATGCAATGCAGGTGTTAGTACAGTATTGGGTTAAACTCAGCGGAGGCTTAAATGGATATCCATCCAGGGGAGCCAGATCTTATGGGTATCGCAAATAAATTTCCCTAGACCTGCATTGGCACTTTTCAGTATTGTCTGTTGAGTTTTTTATTTTTTTATTTTGTATGTTCAGGCACCCTAACAACATATCAGATATTTGGCAGAACCAGTGTACAAGTATACTTTATCTCCACCCAGGCAATCCTGTATATGAACTGAATTGTGTTATTTTTGCTGAGAGTCACATTTATAATTGCAAAGGTCCTTTGTATTCTTTATTGATAATTCTTAGAACACTCTTGTTGTATTGTTTTCTTGTTGATACTTGAGCTGTCCAGGACAAGAATGCTAATTTTAATAAAGTATGCCAAGTAACAGGCTATTGAGCTAGCAAGTCCACATATTAAATATGTTTATTTCTTGTGAGTCAAAGTTTGAGGAATAATCATAAGTGATTGCTACAATTGCTGGATTGCTTGGACATATTTTGAAATCTGTTTCTGTCTCTTAAATTTTTTTCAAATAAAAATAGATTTTAAATCCTCTACTACTCTGTGCCTGGACACAGACACCTAAACCAGCAAAACCCCCCACCCCCCTCATTTCTGCTACTTTTCAG
Organism: Polypterus senegalus; assembly: GCF_016835505.1. NCBI lineage: Eukaryota > Metazoa > Chordata > Cladistia > Polypteriformes > Polypteridae > Polypterus > Polypterus senegalus. The sequence continues at coordinate 196,850,257 of NC_053154.1, forward strand.
TATGTGTCATGGAGCTTACGGATGTGGAAATCCCAAGAAATAACCAAACGGTGACCTACTTTTCCCATCAGCTGCATTGTGAGTTATGTTTAGCACAAGCTGTCTGCCTGGCTGAGAGTTTAAGCAGTTTGCTACAGTAAAGGCTGTCATTGCCATATGGATTCCGCCATGACTGATAAGATATTTCCCATTTGTTGTGCAGTGCCCTGCCATCTAAAAAAAAATCATAGGTTGTGTTGATATTGCTTTGGGCTACTTGTATCCTGTTTTGGGCAAAAGAGAGCACATGTGTTAGTCTTCTTTGCATGATCAATGTAAACAAAACAGTTGACTTTTTATATAACAATCAATACCCATATGTGCTTTACAGTTATTTTTGGTGGGACCAGTGCCAGTTGCTTTATGCAGATGATAACATTTCTCCACCCCTTCCTTCTGCAGTACATGTTGGAGTCTTGTGTGCACCTAATGAACAAGAGTTCCTTTCAGTGTTACAGTATGATTGCCTTTTTTATTTTGCCCTAATCTTTACAATGCAGTTGTAGTCATATTTTAATCATGCCATTCTACACTGGAACAGAAACCACAAAAAATAAAAATTTTTTTTCTAAAATAGGGATTCTGCCATTTTATTAATGAGAAACATGCATCATTCTTTAAAACATTTGGCTATGCAAATTATAAGAATAATTCAGCACTAGGTAAAACTAGAGTCCCATTATGTTTTTATGGTACTTTTAGTTGTGACTCAACTTAAGGAAAGAGATTTAACCCATAAGGGGTTTTTGGTATTACTGTGCTTAAAATACCCAAAAATAAGCATGTATTATTTTTCTTTTATAATAACGGAACTGTAAATGGCTAAAGTATTCTGTGGCAGTCTGCCAAGTGGTGTTGCTCGGTATTGTTCATGCAACACTTTGTGTGTTTTTTTTCTTTTTTTTGTGCTTATTGAACGTGTTCTGCGATTTTTGTGATGGGTGATCATAAAGAACATCGAATCTGCGTTAAATTTTGTTTTCTGTTAGAGAAAACAGCTGCTGAAACTGTAGTGATGCTTGAACCTGCTTTTAAAGTGGAAGATTTAAGTAAAACAAAGTGACAGTATGTTGCGAAATTTCTGGTCTTGGGCAATCTCGGTGAGGCTCTGCGAGAGTGTAGGCGTGACATCATACCGGTATAGTTGAATTCTGAGTATGCGTTCCACATTTTCATTGTGTATTCATACCTATATTTATATTTAAAAAAAAAAAAAAAAGAAAGTATTTTTAGCAGTTTAAGAAGCACTGTATTTTTATACATGTATTGTCAAGCTTGGGTCACAGAATGGCATAACAGACAGGAAGGTAAGTCAAAAGAAAATACATTTGCTTTATTACTGTATAAAAGAAGGCAGACACAGTCTCAAGACTTCATTCAAAATATGTGCTGTTAGGAGGTGTCACATCAGTAATTGTTCTTTAGTTCCCATCTTCTGATTAGAACACCAGTGGCTTGGAATCATCACTGTTGCAGACCAGGAGGATGCAAGGAAGATCAGGTCAAACCCAGTATTAAATGTTCTAAACATTGTGCGACAAGTATGTTACACGGTAAGCTTCATCCTGCAGAGGACAACCAATTACTTTGCTCTTGGTTTACTACTTACCAGACACAGCAGAGCAGCTATGGAGCTGTCTCTGTGGTGCTGCTATTAGAGATGACGAATCATTGGCAACCCCAGTCACAAAAGTATACACATTTTTTTTGCCATATTTGTTATAGCAAAATTTCTGTTAAAATGAAATAATTTTTATAGTCCTATGAATTTTGTTACAACGGGATTCCACCTCTACTATCGCTAGAAGCAACAACCAAAACAATTTGGAACTTTGTATGTATAATAATGTACTCATCCAAACCATTACTTTCAAAATTAGTTTTCATGCCAGTCCTTTCATTAATTAATTTCATTAATCACTAGACACCGAGAAATCTTGAATTCTGTACAATAGATTGGGGTTTTAGTGCTGTGATTCACATATCTTCTGTTGCCGTTGTCCTATAAAGGTTTAGTGTGCTCTTTATTTATTTATTTATTAATTGTTGTTGCTTTTTCCTTACATTTCACATGGGTCATGGGGTGAAGGCAAAGCCTATTCTTATATCTCACGCACACCTAAACCATTCACACTTTGGCCAATATTGAGTATGAAATCAACCTAAACAACACATTTTTGGCATGCAAATCAAAAACTGGCATAGTCAAAACAGTGAAGTGGAACAGTGACATTCAAACGATTGGTGTCCTCACATGAAATTGTATGCAGTGGTGATACTGTGTAGTCCAAGTACATTTGATGTCCAGATGTCCACTTTGAAAGTTTACGTGACTTAAATTCAGTGACATTTGATTGATGGGGCCAGAGGGTCCCCTCATTAAACTGAGTGTGGGTATGTTTCTGATATTGTTAAGTTTAAATTGGAAGAGCACTGCTCAGAAAACTAACGTAGTGAGAAAGTGTAGCATACAGTATTTGGGAATGGTAATTAAACACATGATATTCAAACTGTAAAACTGGATTTTGTAATATTTCAGAGTTATACTATGAATAATACAAATGAACCATGAGCATTGAGTCATTCAGCAAATATGTAATTCTCAGTAGAGTAAAAACTGCGATCATAATCTGATTTGAGGTCTTTATATTCTGTATCACTATCATTCTGTAACTCATCTAGGACTTCCTCAGCCATAAAATTTCTTTCTCTGAAGAAGACATTTACCTAGTTTAAACTACAAGTCTTATTGTTGGTCAAATAAACCCCATTGCACTTTGACAGAAGCTTGTGTATAACAGTGCATAAAGATGAGCTGTCACATACAAAAGTTTATTTCCTGCCTTTTACACATAATTGTGACATGTAATATGAATGACCAATCATAGACACCTATACATCACTGGAATGCTCTAAACCTCAGCTATCCAATGGTAATGAGCCTTTCACTGTGGGAAGCAGACTCACTCAGCTATGAGGGTCCCATTTTGCTAATGAAAGACAGCAGTCAACAACTTATGATTTATTAGAAAGGAAGACACCCTTTGGTATGCAGAAATACCATTTATTTCCTTTGATTGACTTGTGAGTTTATTGCAACTTACACCAGCAACTTTTGAAATATGCTAGCAGGACTTTCAGCTTGGTCACTGTCAGTATGGTGTTTCCAAGTTCTTTGTGCATGTTTAACCAGGTTAACTGCATGTACTATAATATTTTACTTAACTTTCATACAGAGGACCACACACCACTTGACACACAGCTTGTACTTTAACACCTTATCAGAATAGTAAAAGCCACTTATTTTAATCAGTAAGAGAAAAAATGACAAATTAAGTAGTGTATATATTCAGTTTCCGTTTTTATTATAAAAAGGTAAAAACATAAGTAATAAGTAATGTATTTTTTAATAGAAACCCTGTTTCATGTATGTCAGTGGTAGTTTTTCCACATTAAGGGTGAGTTTGCTAAAATTAAACCTTTGACTGACCATCTACAGTGAACAGTCACATCCATGTTCTTATGAGTATTTATTCTAAAATTCTAAACCATTGTTGATGGATTTGCTTTTCAAAACCCCAGATTACAGCCAGTGATCAATAACAACTTCTTAGCCATGAACTTAGTAAATGTTAACAGCTGAATGGAATTAAAGAACTGCAGTGGCCAGAAATGGAATCGCTAGGCTAACTTCAATGTAAATTTAAAGAGAGAGATGAGTGAAATAACTGGTAAAGCTCATACTGAAGTGGGCCTAAGTTTGAAGAAGTTACAAGCAAGAGGAAGAGAAGAAGTGATCACAACAAAAGATGAGAAAGTAAAGTTGTTACTGTTGTAGACAGATCCTCAAAGTATGGAGCCTGAGGAACACTTTTGGAAAGTAATGGCAGGGTGTGGCCTGCAGGCCTATTTTGAAAATGCAGTACATTTATTTTTCTCATTGTCTGCTTTGTCTGTCAAATTCATATTTCATATTTGCATTTTTGACATGTATTGTGAAAGAGGAATAAATGTTTAACAGCAGTTATGGCTGCATAATATGAATTTTATACATCAAATTAGTGGGTTGAGTGACTTTGCAGTTCAATGATATGTTTGCTGAAGTCAGACTTGTAGGAGGTCAATGTAAGGTGCAGGCACAGGTTGAGATGCTCCTATGTGAGTTTGTTGCAACTGTAATTTATAGTGAGAATCATAGTTGAAAACCTTGACTCCCAAATATAGATAATTCAAATATGATCATAATGTTTGCAGAATGTCTATTGCAATCAATGCATCTCTATACAGACTGTGTCCAAAATTAGCCCAGTTTCTACTGTTTGAACTTTGTGTTCACCACCTTATTGTTTTATAACAGAGCCATCTCCAGCAGTAGTGATGCTGTGCAGTCCATTCTTAACTGTAGCTGGGCATGTGCCCAGGGATAGGAACAGTGAACAAGTTTCAGACAAATAAGAGCATTTCTCTCTAGTTTTTAAAGCTATTAGATCACATCTGGAAATACTCAAAAAGCCAGAAAAGCAGTGTTGTCTCATTAACAGCATCCACAATACATGCAGAGCAGGAAAGTGTTACATTCTCCCTTTTAGATCAGTGAGAAACTCAAACCTAAGTAAGTCCTGGTGTGAGAAAAATACAGTCACTTTGTAAACAGATCTGTAATAGTAGTGCCACCTCCTTCAAGTCCATGGAGCTGTAAGCTCGGCAGTCTTGATTCATCAAATGGTTGAAATGCTGTTTGAGGTTCTGTCTTAAAACTGATTCTATGTGTTTGTGTGTGCTACTTTAAAGTAGTTAAAAATACTTATTTGCATTTTAAGCCATCCTATAATATAATTTGATACTATCCGTATGTATGGTGTTCGCGTCAATACCCGTATGTATGGTGTTCACGTCAATACCTCGACTCAATACAAGTTAGAACCATGCAATGGGACTCTGCCTCTGTAGTTAGAACATAGCGTGGCAAACGCGGATGCAGTATTGCATGATTGGCTAAGAATGTTCGAATGCTTCAGTGACGCCACTGGATGGCCGAGTATAGTAAGTCGGTGTTGGTTCGAGCAGATAACAGTAAGTTCGGTTGGTTTTTGGAACATTGGTTTGGTGGGGCATACTTTCCAGGACTAACATCGTCGACTGACCTAAACCCTTTGACAGCTCCGGAACCGTAAGTAATTTAGAACGTATTGCCATTAGCTTGATACGTCCTTCTAACATCTATTGGCAAACTGAGTAATGACGGCTGGGTATTAACAATGGTCATTGTTTAAATTTTAGCTGATCTCCGATCTAAAATGACCTCACCAACATAATTATTACTCTGACTCTGATTAGAGTCATAAAATATGGTTTGTTTTGAAAATTTGTTTGCTGGAAAAAATCAAATGAGGTACGCTGAAGAGCTGAGTTCATGTCTCGCAGCCCCGTTTAAACAGGAAGCTCTACATTACATCGGCCGAAAAGGTCTATTTTAAGCACAAATCAGTGCCATAATAACAAAATCATTTAAAGAACTTAAAAAAAAAAACGAATAATTCTTTGGAGAGAAAGTATGGATTTCACAAACTTAGAATTTGTAGCCCAATTTAATCGTCTCCCAGTCGCTAGTTAATAAATAATTGAGTAAACAATATAACATATTGATTGGCGGGCCATTTGAAATCATTTTGCAAACTGAACTTTTGGTAACAGTGTTGTATATGCTGCATTTTTTGCATATATTGTTAGTAACCTAATGATTTACAGCCCAAACACCACAAACATACATCATGTTGCAGGAATGTCAGATGGTGCGCTTTAAGGTGCTTGTTTCTCATATAGTATCATTTAGTAACATGAATATTGGACAATACCCTCTTTGCTATAAATATACAATAAATATGGAAGACTAATACATCTGAGCTATATGAAAGTCACTGTTCTCTGATATGATGAATGTCACCTTGTGGTGCACTTGACTCACACTTGTGGACCATAGAGGTTCTCAAACATAAGCTTCCACTGTGGTTTCTTAACAGAATATCTTAGTTTACATTAGACAGCCTGTTATCTACCAAGCTAAATCCATTCATAATCCATCATCAAATAGATTAATCATCTTTCACCATATGCAGACCCTTGATGCGTTGTCAGTTGCTGCCATTCAGGCAATTGCTGGGTGCTACGTTGGGGTAAATCTTGACAAAACTTGGAGTTTGCTAGAGGTGTTTTTTCAGCATGCATTTCAATTTTGAATAATACTGACCTTTCTATTTGTCAGTGCTTGGTACTGTAGGTTAACTGTTTAATGGTTAGTGGCTATTGTTATTGCCACTTTTATCTCTTTATAGAGTTAGTTCAGAAGTAGACTTGTGCTAGCTGAATGATTTGACTGATCAGATGTGAGTTGTAATTGTTTTAATTTGTGTCACAAATTTATAACAGGAGATGAAATAATATAGACTATAGACTAAATGCTTTTTAATACAGTGTTCAACACAGTCCCTAAAAAAGAAACAGTGGCTTTGAATTCATTCTCTAATAGCATCTAGCCCATCCACAGATCTATGTCCATCAATTTTCTATCTTTTTTCATATAGGGAGAATAAATAATCTAAAGGAACGTCTCAAACATCCATGTAGAACTGTGGAAATTGCATACTGACAATGGTAACTGCAGATAGAACAATTAAAACTCAAGGCAAGTAGCTATTTTGGCTTGTCTGCAGTGGCGATGAAATGAGCTGCTTCATTTGTTAATACCAAAATAAAATTTGTTTAATGCTTCAAAGCACTGCAAAGACATACCAGTTAGCAGTATTTGCAAAGCATTACACCTAATTGTTGAATACAAATCTGCAAAAGCTAAATTGGTGTCAACCCCTAAAATGTGACAAACACCGTAAAGCACGTACGGTATGCTATATATTCGAAAAGTATGTTGGCGATTGTAATGCAGTCTACAAGTTACGCTGCAGGTAACATCAGCCATACATATATTGTAATTCTGGATCAGTGCGCAAGCTAAGCAATAACAAGTCTGATCACTGATACAGTACTTTGAAAACTGCACAGGAAAGGGCAGTTACAGAAGATCTGAAACAAAAGATTAATGTAAAACTGACAAGTTTGATTACAGACAGGAAGTCTGAAAGTTAAGACAAATGCAAATAAAAGGGTTTTGACATTTGAAAATGAATTCAGTTTTGCTCATCCAATAAATAGTACTATTTAGTAATACTTTTTTTAACCAGCTAATGATGCAAATGCTACAAATCTAACACAGTGATTTTTCCTTACAAACCAGATTTTAAAGGCATGTTTAGAAAAACTATTTTGAAAAACTTGTTTAAATGAAAATATCCTGAATTATCTCCCAATTCACTATTTCAACAGCACAAATAACATTACAGTGAACCCTCGTTTATCGCAGTTAATCCGTTCCAGACTCTACCATGATAAATGAATTTTCGCGAAGTACAATTCTTTATAAATAGAATACTTTCGCAGTTAGAGTATAGAAAACCTGTTTATGACCTTCTAAATATGTTTTTTAATATTATTAGAGCCCTCTAGACATCAAATAACACCCTTTAGTCACCATTACACTCTTATTACCCACCATATTAGACAAAATAAGAGAAAATAAGACATACTAGACGTTACAAATATCATATTACTAGGCTCACCCGCCTTTTAAGGCGACCGACTTTTATTCTCGATTTGTATGCGCTCCATGTGTACATCAGGCATGTAAAGTGTAGGGAATGAGAACATCAAAGTGTTCATTCATAACATCTCCCGAAAACGTACGTTTTTTTTTTATCCCCTTGAGTGCCTGTCCAAAGTTGTACAATGTCAGCCCGAATCTGTACCACTAAAGACGGAGTTGCATGCACTAAATAAGCTATAGATGAGAATAAGCAAGCACCATCTCCCCTGGTATTTACTACGTGGTGAGGCATTTGTACTCCATCAACATTAATTATTTCCAGAGACATAATTTTTCCAGTGCATCGCACACAAAAGCAAGGGAACGATGAGAGCACCAAAACTCTGCTCACATCGCGTCGCTTCGTACCACAAGTAGTAAGTCTGTGATAAGCGGAATACAGCTACGCTTTGCACTCACGGGACGGAAGGACAATCCCGACCGCTTTTATATAGTAGATTATTGTACTGTACATTTAATTACACACACACACAGTTCTTACACACAACCACTAAACTATGAAGGCACGACCACAGTAGGAGAGTCTTCAGGTAGTGCAGTATCTTCAGCAGGTGCGTTGTTAACTTCTTTCGCTGAAGGAGTACTAGGAGTAGGCAGTGGGTGTCTGGGTGCGCGGCTGAAGAACATCTTGATAGGCAGTTGCTGGCACTGTCTTTTCATATGAGTGAGGAGGCTTTTGTAGGGTTTTGCCATCTTTGATCATATCCAAGAGTTTCACCTTCTCCTGGATAGTAAGCATCTTCCTCCGGTGCTTAGTTTTATTGTCAGAAGGCTCAAGATGATATCATCCTTTATAAACCCTATACTGAACAAGATTATAAAAATTTCCTCCATTTGTGGTTACACTGTGGGAATCCCCATGTCTGCCACAAATTAAAATTCAAGCCCTGTATTTTATTTTTATATTTATGAATGCCAATATCACTATTTAAAGTTGCTGCTTCTATAGCATTTACATCTATATATATAATTAACTAAGGGCGCGCAAGACAGTGAGCGCAAGCAAGACAGAGAGCACACGCAAGACGGAGAGCCACGCCTGCCAAAGCCCGCCCACCAACTCTAACGAAGGGCAAGCAAGACAGAGAGCCATGCCCGCCAACTCACAGAGCCCTGCCCACCAACTCTAAGACCATGGGATATGCACGACAGAGCCCTGCCCGCCATCTCTAATCCTACTTCCGCGTCCACCGTCGCTCTCGATCAAACAGCACTAATTAGCAAACAAACAAAGATAACTGGCAGTAACAGTGCAAAATTCACAATTGGTATGCCAGATTGAAAAGATAAGTTTTGAGGGTAGTTTTAAAATGTGTTATTGAATTGAGCTGATGTTTATGAGAGAGAAGAGAATTCCCGAGTTGAGGAGCACTATGAGAGATGCTCGAGCTCCCATAGCACAGAGTTTGATGTATGGTACAGAAAGTACAGCTGCAGATGAGAACTCAGAGTGAGTGAGGTGAGTGTCGGTCTGTAGGAGATCAGCGAGGTTGTGGAGAGCTTTAAATGTTAAGAGCGGTATTTAGTATTGTATTCTGTAGTTAACAGGGAGCCAGTGAAGTTGAGAGAGAATAGGTGTAATATGTTCAATGGATTTAGTACAGCAGGTTATTATCCTGGCAGCAGAATTTTGAATAAATTGTAAGCGATGGATACGTTTTTGTGGGATGACAGATAGAATAGCATTACAGTAATCTATAATGAGGTGACTCGGGCATTAACCAATACTTTAGTACTGTGTTGCGTAAGAACAGGACGAAGTCTAGAAATGTTTCGGAGATGGAAGAAAGCAGTCCGAGAAATGTTACTTATACGGGAGGAATTATTTAATAATAATTATTATTATTATTATTTAATAATTGCCATTATTAGTGTATAAATGGATATAAATAATTGCATGTAAACGATTTGACAAAATCTGTTGTATGTAAACGATACTGTTTAAAACGTTACTGTTTTTTCATCAGAAAACCCGGTTTCCACGTCTACCTGTATTAGTTTAAATGGCACTTTTACCACTCGCAATAGTGCGGACGCGCTGACTTATCGTGTCGACTGGGCAACACAGTGAATGCGGCGTCTATCTATATATGTCCTGTGCTACAGGAAGGTACTCTCTCGACCATTGCCATTGGTTTCGCTCCTTGCTATTTTCGTTATACTGCAATGGTGGTTTCCTAAGCCTTTTTTATACTGAATTTCTTACACTGCCATATGATACGGCGGGCTTCGGCTAGTATTTTATATTCTGCTACAGAAATGGCAAAATATTGTGCACTCAATGGAGGCATTTTCAGTAGAAAGCCATTGAATGGGATTTCTGTTTATGTATTTTAAATATACTAATCACATACTACACTGATACACAATCTGCAAAGGAAAGCCATGCCATCTCACATGTCTGATCAACATCGCATAGAATAGCCACCTTGACATATACACTTGTATACAGGAACCATAAGCTGCTAACTCACATATTGTAGCAGTGTTGATACTTGCTTTAACAGCAACAAATCATTCGGCTGAAATTAGGTTGTTTAGTACATTTTTATTTTTTTTTAGTAATAAATACAAAATTCACAAGCAGACACCTCTTTACATTTATGTGTTTCAGTGCAGGTTTGGGTTAAATGAAATGTCATTAACACCTTCTTGCTACAGACCAGAGCTACAGCTACAGTAAGTGAAGAGTACGCATGACAAATGCACATCATTGTGAGGGTAAAACAGATACATTTCTAGGCTTTTAGTAGGTCTGAAGGGTTAATCAGGGGATCCCAGACAAACCTTTAACTCTGGTCCTTCACTGTATTTTACATCTTGATGAAGTAGCTATTGGGTTTCCTTTTCCATTATGACATTTTGCTTTTTATTATTATTCTTCTCAATCTGAAGAGGAAACAGATTTGTGAAGTGTGTAGTTTAAGTTTATAGGTATCATTGCTTTTATGTTCTAATAAATTGAAAAAGCTCAGTTTGGCAGATCTTCTACTTATTAGACTGATACTAACTGCTTGAAAGATTTACTTCTTGGGGTGCAGTTACTGTAAGCGCTCCTGTATAGTCATCTTTTATTGTAACCGTTCCAAAGAATATTATCTGCCCTGTAGACTTGCTTTAGGAAGATTGAGATGTTTTGACTTTTTTGGTTGAAGGTTTTCCACCTTTGAAGAAATACTCTTGATTTCATTTGTGGTGCTCAGTACCAAGGATTTGACAGTAAAAGTAGAAACGAGTATGCTTCATAAGGGTAATTTACAGTATGTTTGGTATGATATGAAACCCCTTTTTGTTCACTGTTTGTATTTTTCTTCAGGGCAACAATAGAAGAAGTGGAAGGAGATGTCTCCGAGTTGGAATCCAAGTTGGACAAGGTGAGTCCTTATTGTATTAGGGCATCTGTTAAAATCAAATTATACACAAAGTATGCCTTGGATATTGTTGTTAATAGATGGATAAGGCAAGGAAATAAGGAAAAGTCTTTCATTATTGACAATTTTATTAGTTTATGGAAGTGGTGAAAAATGAAAAAGTACTGTACCTGATTCATGCTTGCTTTGAGAGATTAATCGCTTTTTAATATAGCAATAACATAGCCATAATAAATGATGTAAGCTTCATATTCAGACTCTCATTGCAATGAATGTGGCCTACCACTAATCCATTTCATAACCAAGGTGTTCAGGTCACATTCATTGGGAGTAGCTGCCTGTCCCAGCAGGCACCTTTGGACAAAGCCCAGCAGTCTCACATGTGCATCTACAACGGTGATAAAATGAGCTGCTCTATATGCTTAGTCCAAAATGAAATTTATTTCATGAGTGTTTCAAAACATCCACATTGCCCAGATCAATGGAATCTGAACCACATTAACAGAAATGCATAATCTTGGACACAGTTAATGGGGCTGCTAAAACCGAATTCTTAATGGCTGAAATTGAATCAGCCTTCTTGTTCTTCTTGTGTTTTGGAAATCTAAATGTTCATTATTATATCAACTAAAATGTACCAATTTGATGAAAACGCAAAGATCACATATTTGCATGTTACAAAAGCAAATGGGAAGCAGGCTCTAGTTATGATTAACCATTGCTGTCTAATTCAGTTGCAAATAGTGAACAGGGATAAGTAATAGCAAAGTCTGATCAGTAATGTGAGACAGATTAAAAACAGTAGAGCAAAGGATGTTTTGTAAAAATTCTATAATAGTAGTCTTAAATTGACAAATTTGATTTAACCATAATAACTTAATAAAACATTTTATTCACAGACACTGCAACAAATCTTAAAAAGGAGGGAAAGATTTGGAAATTTAAAGCAACAGCAGTTTGTGATGTTGGAATTTGAGAATTTTAACCTGTACATTAAATATTACATACTTAACTTGCATGTTATTAATCATCTTAATGTCAATTTCATGCACTGATGCAATCTTGTAAAAATTTTGTTTGTGTAAATTAAAATATCCCCTGAATTATTTTGGTCTTACATGGCACTGACATAATAATATTTTAATTTGTAATTAATATGTGCACATGGTGAGATAAATCAGTTAGGTAACAAAATTCATATTACTGTTTACAAATCCCCTTTTTCTGTCGTACATGAAAATCAAGTTATTGAGAATTTTTGTAAATTAAAACCATGGAAATTTTAGGCTGAATAATATTTAGTCTATATCAAACCACACTATTGTTCATACATAAAAAAACATAAGATATACATAGGAAAAATTAAGATAAACTCTTGTGCAAAAACTTTCTATAACACCTTGTTTTCCATCCCCAGCATCAGATTTACATTTCCCTAATAAGAGCTTAATGCTTAAGAATTTAAGATGGGGGGAAAAATGGTAAAGTATTTTATTTCTTGGATTGCTACATCAGAAGAAAAAAGGTTAAAAAATACCTGGCCTAGATCACAAGTTCTTTTGGCCAGTAGTGCTAATTCTTGTTTTAAGTAAGTTCTTAGTTGCTAAACAGTGGCCATGGCTTACTTATCATTAGAACTCTCATAAGTTAATTGAAGGGAAGTACCCTACTGCTTGTTGGCCTGTGTAACCTGCCCCAAGTTTCAAGAATAGTATACTACTTTTCTGTTGTTTGTGTGTTTTGCATGGTGAGTGTAGTGGAAAAATTACTAGATGTAAGAAAGACCAATGTTAACTGAATACTTTTGGGGTTGTGTAAGAGAGAGTAGAGAATTGCTTTCTACCAAGGAGACTGCATAATTAAATTCCACGGACAACAAATATAAAGGGGAGCTTAAATTTGTCTTACCGGAAAATTTAATGAAATAAACAGAGGTTTAGGATGCATTGGCATCCATCTTATTGTCAATCTACAACAGTTAACAGAGAAACATAGACATCTAGTAATATAGTAGAGAGTATGACTTTAGGAATTTCAAGGAACCTTCAGAATTAGACTTCATGCTATTTTGGAAAAATTAGGTGGATAAAATTGTCTGTTCGAAACATGTCTAATGTGCCAATGTGTATTAGTGTGTATTATTTGTTTATTAAATGAGAACATTACACTTTTTGATACATGTATTATTAGTAAATTTGTCTGTACTAAACACTTTGGTTGCTTTTGTTTAAATTCTTTTTAAATTGTAAACTTGGTGAAGCAGAAGATCAATGAGGTCTGAATTTTGTCAGAAATAATAAAATATGCATTATTGCATATTTAAACTTTTTTACACAGTATCTTGAATTTAAATTGTGATTTAACTTGTTGAAGCAAACAGTTGTGAAGGTCACATATCAAAAATATCAAACAGGGGACTCTTCTGCAAGAACAGAAACCTGCTAGTGTTTTGATTGAGACTTGGAATTTGTCTTCCAGGCTATGTCCAGGTGACATGGTCTTGGGGAAAAAATGCATAAGTGCTAGATAAGCTTTTAACTTTCAATAAGATAGCTCTTGGACATTTGCATACAGTATTGTAATAAACGGACTGCCCATGAGGGAATTAGTAAACAAGTGTCAAAGGTTTTCTGTCTTATTGAAATATTATTTACAAAAATGAGTCCAAAAATTATACAATTTCAATTTTGCTCCTTACTCTTTATTTTTCTCTTTCTCTCTCAGTAACCAGAAAAATTCCAACAAACTTCTGATTAATAAAAGATTTTTATGACCTTGGACTATAATCTTGTTTTCTAGTTTATCTCTACATTTAAAAGGACCTTGCTTCATATCTCATGTCATATTCAAAGTACAAGCTGAAGTAGTTTTACTTATGTAGACATATGCAGGCACAAATTATATGTAAATAATGCAAAAGTAGTGTGTCTTCATAATTATTTAAAATATAAATCACAGTGATGTACCACTTATTAATTAGATTTGCTGCAAGGATGTGCTGTGATACATGCAAAAAGATTCATGAAACAGGGAATTAATCATTTTAAGTAGCAGTGCAATTTTTTTTTTCTATTAAAGAATTTGATTTATATACTTGCCATCCCAATAAGCAAGGTAAATGATTGTTCAGTACCTCAAGCAAACAGAGAATTCATAATCCCAGTGCGGAATTCCTTGTGGTTATGTGTAGCAGATTCCCAGGGCACACCCAAGCTGGCTTTATATATGTTGACACTTTACTGCATTACTTTGCCAGAAATAATTAAATAATGTGGTCCTGTTTATTTGAGGGTCTTTTTGCTAATATGAGAAACATGCCAGTCAGCATAAAGTTTTTTTTTTTCCCTCAGATGTCAAGGAACCAACAATTTGACTGTCAAAAGAATAAGTGTTTGCAGTCTCAGCTATATAGTAGTGTGTCTGGGATATAAGACAAGATCATATGTTTTTTAATTTTAATTAAAGTATTACTGCAGCATAATTATATTGTAGATTATAAATGAAAGTCAGTTGTTAGTCTTCATTGTGTTAGTGCCTTTCCAATCTTTTTTTTTTTTTTTACAGTGAAGAACCTTCATTGCATATTTCCTAGTAGATTATTTAGTATTTTCTTCTAAAGGGTCCAGTTTTTCCAAATTTCAAAAGTATACATCTTGTTATCTTTAGTTGATTCTAGAAATGCTCTGGTGTGTGTGTGTTAGAGCTTACTGATGGACTGGCATTTAGTCTACAATGAGACTCTACTTTGGATATATTTCTGATATAGACTCTAGTGAAGAGACCAAATACAGCAGGTAGTCGGATTTAATTTGGATAGTTTGTTCATTCTTTTGATCTTTCCTCCAAAAAAGGGAGCCTTAAGCAGAAACAGGTAAGTATATTTTAAAAATAAGTGTAACAGTCTTATTGGATTAACAGTAAATGTATTAACAATATGATTCAATAAAACCATTTCATATAATGAGCAAATAATGTGTCCATGTTCAAAAGACTGCAGCCTTATATTGCACTCTAGCTGAATGTACAATGCTGTATGAGCATGATTACATGATGAATTAGGCATGGGCTAATTTTTGAGACATGCATTTCTAGACAGCTTTTTCTTGGCTATTAAGTGTCTTTTTTGAAAGAGAGGATGTGTTGTCATCATTATTATTAAATATGGTTTGGTTTTCTTTTTATCCACCTATTTTTTCCAGTACAGGTATGTAGAAGGCAGGAGCCAGTTCTACAGGAATTGGCACCACATAAAAAGTAACTCTAGGTGGACTGCTAGTCTTCTGGGCATCACAGGTTGCCTATCAACTCTTTTTATGTACATCTTTAGGATGTGAAAAGAAACCATGAGAAAACATGAAAAATTGCTTTGCTAATTCAATACATTCAGTGCTTCAGTTTGGATCTGAGCATATGACAACTAAGTTGTAAATAAAATGCATTTGGGCAAAACCAAGCTTACTGAGGACCCCTACATACAAAAGAGCAGTTGTTTATTATCAGGAAATAAGTACAGGATGTAGAATGTACACTAGGATTAACTAACCAAAAGACAGCAGTAGGATCTTAGGATATCCTGACAAACGGGAATGGAGTAAGAGAAAGTTAGCCATATTAAAGCAATATTCAAGCCAACAAGACAAAATACTGTTACAGTTCAGTAGTCTGATTGACTTCAGAAGTCATCCCAATTTGGGTTTCTGGTGATTTAGCTGATGAAATTGGATTGGGACGTGAGCCAGACAGCATGTTTATCAGGTGGGAGTTAAAGAGGCAAAAGACCTAAAGAAACAGGACTGGGGATTAAGAAAATGGAGTGCTTAGTGTAGCAGTTTAGGTAGAAAATTCTACCCCACCTGATGGTCAATGTGTCCATCCTGTGTAGTGATGCCCAGAAAGGCATCAGATCTTTGTTTTCCTTCTTTTGACTACTTTTAAATTTTCCTTCTGTTCAGTGCTTGCTTGAATACTTTATTTATGTTTCACTTTCATGTTGTTGAGTCGTGGCGATTGCTTCGTTTTGACATTATGTCTCTTCTCTATGTTATTATCATGATGTTTTTGCGGGGTGGCTTTTGCTGCACAGAGGTCTTTCGTAGAGGGAAAAGTGAGGTGTATGCAAGTGACGAAAAAATGTAAAAGTGCATACATGTGCCATCTAATGGCTGGCGTTGAGCATGAGCAGTGCAGACTGCTCCACATACACACAGACACAAACACAGGTCCTTAGTTTATATATGTCTGCTGGCTCAATAGTCTTCCATATCTTCCACAACATGTGCACTTTGCATTACAGACCAAAAAAGCCACTCACTCAGTACATTGCTGATTTTTTCCAGTTTATAGCAACTGTGTTGGTCTCTTTTAACTGGACAAATCATCCATATCCAGCTAATTTATATTAATTTTCTTTTTAAGGGGGTCTGCAAATGACCGATTGTTTATTTTTCACAGTTCCAAGGGATCAGAAGTGCTGGAAAGCCTTTTCATTTTAAAGGCAGAAATTATTTGCATCACGTTATTTTCTGGGTTTTTTTTTTATTCTCCATTCTAAACTCCTGCATCACCTATCAAAGCTCTGAGAAACAGACACTCTAATCATTAATTTGATCTTGTTCTACCATTGATTTAGTGGGTTGGTCCTGATCTAGTTTATGTTGTGTTGTACCTCATGGATATTGACATGTCCTCCATAAACCTTAACAGGGTATCCATAATCTATCTGCTTGCTAGCTGTATACACCTGCCTTCCCACAACAGATCTATATTAGAGTATAGCTTGTCCTGTTGCACCCTACACCTTGATGTGTTCAGATGACTACAGTTAGGCTCCAAACAGCTAGCATTTTTTTTAAACAGAATGAATTGGTACATAGCAGCATAGGCAGGGTCCTGTCACTTTAAGATGGGATGATGTGAAATAAAATTACAGTGTGGTGTTGCAGTTTCTTAGCAGCTCTATTTAATCTACCCATATCTCTCCAACTGTTTCTATCTCCCTGTCTTTTATTAATATAGCTGGTAAAGCTGTCTATTGGAATGATTGATGCTGGAAAGGCATACAACACAGCAAGCAAGCAATTTGTAAATGGAATCCGTGAACTGGCACAACAGTCTTCCAAGGATCAGGTTATTGAAGTAAGTTGTACCATGCTACTTTTTTTGGCTTGTTCATGCTGTTTCTCTACTAAAGTGAACTGTTTCTCTTTTATTTAGGAAAGCCTTATGAAGTTTGCTGAAAATTTACAGGAGATGATAAACTACCACACAGTAAGTGCAGATAAAATGTTTTTAACCTTCTCATGTCCCTTCGTGTTATATGCTTGTGGCTATCACAGAAGACCTATGGCTGACATGAAGACATTTTATTCCTTTCACCTTTGTACCACATTTGAGCATATCACAAACTATGACATACACGTTCCTTTTTGTATTTTGGAACTTGTTGCTAAGATTATAAACATTTGTCACAGAAATGAGCTGCCAGAGACAGGCAGTACTTTATACTGACAGTTGCGCTGGAGAATACTGTATGATTGAGGCTCATATCCAGTTTACTAGTTAAGATTTCATGGTGTAATTTTTACAGTAGTGTTATTAGTTGCTTAATTTTGCACTGTTGTCATATATCTAATTGTAAAGGGACAATACAGCTTTCCTTTACTGTATAGTTTTGGGTTTTTACAATCCTTTTCAGTTCCAAATGTGTTGTGGTGTTCTTTATTGTAGAAATGAGTTACTTTTGAAAATTAACTGGGTATTATTTCATATGTGTTATTTTTTTCTTTTTAATATAGATCCTGTTTGACCAAGCACAGAGATCGATTAAATCTCAGCTTCAGACATTTGTGAAAGAGTAAGTAGCCAAATGTATAAATGTGTTAGGTGCTCATACTCTTTTGGTTGTGCATTGCAGATTGGTGCTAATGAGATTTTACTTGTTTGTGAAAATTGACTGGCCTCTTTCTCCTGTCTTGTCCACCATCACTTTCTGATCTGGCTCATACTTCTATAAAATGTGAGAATTTTGTGATCTGAGATTTGCACTTGAAACTAAAAATATTCTGGATAAAATATGACCTTGATCCCATTACATGTCCAAAGTTTAGCACATAGTCTCATTTATATTTAAATATATTAAAATGAGCAATGATGTTATCAGGTTTCTTTTTATATTTTGTACCAATCCCTGATTTCATCTTGCTAGAATTGTATAATTCTAATTTGTTTTCTTTTTACTTTTAAATGTTTATTTTATTTTATTTTTTTTACAGTAAACTGCTGCATAACCAACTGTATAGTAACATTGTTGTTCATTATAATGGTATCTTTTTCAGTTAAACTGCAGGAGACAAGTGTAACCTGTTCATTTCTTATTAAAAATGAAATTCTGCAGGATGATTGTTCATTGACCCTAAAAATACTAAAATAAATAATATCCCCTTAAAAATACCTTTTAAACTAATGAATGTAAAAAAAGCCATAAAAGAAAAGAAAATTGCTTGTCATAATTATAAGCCATGGTTCTTAAAAAAATGTTTATGAAGAAGATGTAAGGCTAACATGCTTAACATGTTTACATGTAAAATCAACACATTTTGCTCTTAATAAACATAAGGCTAGTTAAATTAAGCAACAAAAACATATTCTTCTTTATCTATTCTTTTTCTAATTAAAAATGTGAGCTGCTGTACTAAACACAAGCTCACTCACTGTACACACTCGGGCAATAACTGTTTGTTTTAATTACAGGGCAAAATTCAAAGGTCTGATCTCATTCATTTTTATTTATAGCAAAGCAGGCACCTGTTTCTACACTTCACTTTCAGCTGTATGTATGTCTCCTGTCCCTCTCCATGCACAGAACAACTCCTCAAATTCCTTTCCCTGCTTATTCCTTCATTTTTTAAATATAAAAAACAATATTCCTGTGTTCACTTTCTCTTGAAGTTTGGCGGTCCGCTGTTTGTTTACAAGAGGTTCCTGCAACAAAATGACAATCCCCCAAGTACAGTAATACTTTGTGTAAAGGAGTACTACTGTTTAGAAATGCAGGTTCTAGGAAAAAAATTTAAATTAGCTGATTTACTGATCACCAGTCAAGTCATTTGGGACAAAAATCGGATGATCTAGTTTGGCAGGCGATTGATCTAGGCATCACTAATTAAAATATGTGATAATATTTAAATGTCTCAGAATAAATTGAATATTTGAAGCTTCTCCAGTTACACTTTGCATCAATGTTTCCTGTAAGGACTGTGTTAGAATGAGCAAATTTCAGTTACTAATTTTATATGGTGTTTTTTATGTTAATCACAGAGGGACGGTCTTAACTGTACTTTGTTCTGGTTTCTTTTTTATCAAGTCCCTGTGAATGTACAGAGTACTGTATCTAATTTTCCTGAAGGGCTCTGTTTTCAAGTGTCACCTGTTTGACGGTTTCAGTTTTTCAATGCTTGTATCCAGCATTGCAGGAGTCAGAGGCATTCCATGCTTTGCAGATGCACCGTGACTGTAAAAAAATAAATATTAACAATTACAGTAATAATAAAGTATGACATTGAAACATGTGAAGCTTTTTGTTATTTTTGAATTCTTTCGCATGGCATTAAACAGTGCCACTATTTAACTAATGTTAGTTACACTGTGTGAAAGATTAAAATTGCCTTAATTTACTGTATGTAAAAGAGTAATTGAAAGTGAAATTATATGCTGCATTAATTGAGAGAAATTAGGTCAGCATGTAGCCTTTTAATGTTAACCAGTCACAAACACTATTGTTTAAGTGCCATCCAACCATTTATTACTTTGACCTTCTGCATATGGTGACAACATAAAAAGAAAGGATTTTTGCTTATGTTTGGGTGTCATTTTGTGTACAGAGAGCAGCCAGTTTTCAACCATTTAGTTTACTTATATATATGAATACACATTTGATATGCAAGATATCCTGTTCCCAGTATTTTTTTTCAGATTATACCTGTCTTCACTTACATTGGTTGTGTGCTTTGCTGGTAATCCTAATTAAGAATAATGGAGCTTATGCACTATTTAAAACATATTGGAGGTCTTTATAATGCATACAGCAGGTTGTGCAGTGAGAAGGAACAGAAATACATGGCTCCAGTTTTCAGGAACTGCTTCCAAGTCTGTCATGGGCTATTTGTGTAAAATACTCTGCTTTATACCATAATCTAATTTAGACATAAATATGTTTAGTACTTGGTTGCATAGCTATTAGTGTTTCTCCTGTACAGATGTTAAGCCCTAGTTAAAAACTGGGCTAGTGTAGATCATTTGCACGCACTGATCTTTCTCATTAGTCTTATTGGGATTGTCCAGCAATATCCTCTGAACATCCAAACATAAGCTGTCATTTTAATGCTCAATGTTAAGTTAACCTAACATATTTATATGTACCAGGCATTGAGGTCAATATTCCTTTCATAAGAAATTCCTTGAGTCCTTAACTTCACATGCATGTACATAACTATAATTAAAACAGCAAAAGATGGATTATAAAACAGTTAAAATTATTTTTTGTACAGAGACCTGAGAAAGTTCAAAGATGCCAAAAAACAGTTTGACAAAGTTAGTGAAGAGAAGGAAACCGCCTTGGTGAAGAATGCACAAGCACCTCGGAACAAACAACATGAAGTTGAAGAAGCTACCAGTGTCTTGACTGCAACTCGCAAATGTTTCAGACACATTGCCTTGGACTACGTGCTTCAGGTTAGTCATGTTAGGATGATCAACTACTGTATATTCACCATTACCATTAAATTTTTTTCAATTGACAGTCTGAATGTATCAAATTCTTAGGTGGTAATTTTTTGCACTGCATAACTGGTTGCCAGAAAAACAAAACTTTTTATTTCTAAGTATTTTAATATTGTCACAATAAATTCCTCACTGTTGTGAACTTCACTTATTGAAATTTAATTAGATTTTTTTAAAATTAAATTAACAATCACGCATTGGTAGAACCCCACTACTTGTTTCATTTAATTTTCCTTGTCACACTCAAGCTGTATACTTTTTACTTTGTAGATGCAGTTATTTGTGATTACATTGATACTAGGTATAATTTTTGGAGAATTATCCCTATGATAAGTTAAATTTATTTGTTTCTCATTTTTTTTTAAATGAATATGCCATATTAGTAAGATGTGATTTCCAGGTTAAGAATAAATAGAATTGTTTTATTATTTTAACATTTTTCTTAAGTGAAATTTGTTGAAGGATAATTGAGTTACTCAGGATCAAACAGCGAGTCATTGGTGAGAATGGAACCATACCTTTATGGTTTGCAGTGTGCTAAAAAGTTGCCCTGTAATAGCTCAGATGGTCTGTTTGCAACAACAAAATATATCAGTGGAGTAATTTATAAGTAAATAATACCAAGCTCTTCCTCACTCTTTTTATATTGGGTATTAAAATGCCACATTTTCTTCATATTTGGTCACTGAAAATTTTGTAGCAAATTTAAATACATCCTCATTGTGCAGTATAGTATTTTCAACATTAACATATATAGGAATTCCATATCCTTCTATATAATCTATATTTAAAAAGTATACCTCTGTATAGTAGACATTAAATAAGTAATGTACCCTGTTTATGAAACAGCTTATGATTATTTTGAAAACTGCAGTTTGCAAAGGCATCTCTATGTTATGGAAATTTATTGGTTAGAATAATAAAACATTTAATTAAAATGAAACATGTTTCAAAGTGTGTAGAGATACAGTTGGTGCTGCTACTTCATGGATGCAGCATCCTAGGTTTGATTGTCATCCCTGGTTATTCATGCTATAGAGTCTGCATGTTCTCCTAGTGTGTGTGCTTTATACTCTGTGTCTCTGGTTTTCCTGCCACATCCCCAAAAACCTGCAGGTCAGGTTGATTGGTGATTTCAAACTGGCACAGGTCTGAGTATCTGATATTTACTATGACATTCAAAATAAGGGAAAGAAAAGGGTCTGTGGGATAATATGAGTTTATCAGGAGAGCCATAACAGGAATGGCTCTTAACATATGTGGGAAAGTACAAGTTAATTGTGTTAATGGAGACTGTGACCGACATCTGTCTTTAGGTTTGTGTTGCCAGGTCTAATGCTATAAAAGAAGAATAAGCCAAGACTGACTTCAGCAGCACATTTATATCAGTTGTCTTTTTTCATTGTGTTCTGTCTTGTTGATTAAGTGTAACCTCTCTAGTGGCATTCAAGCAAGCCATGGCTGAAGTAGTGAGAAATATATGTTAACCAGATTTTGGGAATTTAGAGATAAATTCCATCTATTCATCAGTTTAAAAGTACACTTGGACGAAAAGAGAGCTTGCCAAAGCTTGTCTATACGCTTATTTTAGTACAGCCCAGTGAGTACAAGTTAATGTGAACAAAAAAAGAATTTTTACTTACTTTTCACTCTAGCGGCTTCCTGTTTTGCAAGAGTGTTAATCAGCTGATTGCTTCTGAAGCTTGAATGTTAATGTTTTTGCTTTTTCATCTATTTTTCATTCTCCACAACATTGCCTTTAAACCAAATCTAACTTTTTTTTAAAAATTTGGAAGTTGTGAAAAAGGTGTAAATTTTAGTTGTAAATATATGATTTGTTACATGTCCTTTATAGCACAGTCCTGCTTAACTCTAAATTTGTTAATGGCCAAGAGCATATAGATGAATTAAAAAATCACTTTTAACTGGATAGGAAATGAGAGAATGTAAGAAGTAAGCTAAGCAATAATCAAGCTTCCTACTATGGTTAGGTTATCTGCACAGTGGTTGCATGTTGCAACTTGTTTACATCGTGTACAGTCTTGGTTCTTGTATGGTAAACAGTTCAGACTGTAAACATGTGATGTCATGGATAAAATCCTTTGACTTTCTGTACTGCTTTCCCTGGTGAGAGTGGCGGTGATAAGTAAAACAAGGTGGACAGTAGTTTGCGTGCCAGGCCAAGGTCAGTATCTCTTTCTGGCTAGCTGAAATATATGATTCCTTCATTGTGTCCTGAATCTGTTCCTGTTTGTCTTCCAAGTAGGCCACATCTAGGAAGAAAGTTTGCATTTGATAGCACAAGGCTGTACTGTGCCATTGCTGCTGAAATATAATCAATCTCTTTTTTTTTTTTTTTTTTTTTTTTAATTCTTGGATTCATACCTTGGATGCTTGTTTCCATTTCTTCCAGTAAGTGTATTTGCACATTACATGAGTCTGTGCTTCTTGTGTGCTATATTGGCTCAGCTCTGAAGTCATTTAAGGTTATTGAATTTTGTTTAACCGTTTTGTAATTTGATTTTTAATTCACTCAGTATTTTTTTGTTTGTTTTACTGTTATTTTATGGATGCAGCCGTGTTTATATGAGCAGAGGTTGTTTCCAGTCAAACAATGCCGTCACATGCCAACACTTTAAATATGGTGAGCTCCTGTACCTCTGATCCAATACAGTTAAAAGAACAAATTAAAGAATGACAATTTTGTAAAAGGACATTCTGTGTACAAGAATTAAAGAAGGGAAATAAAAGAAAGGAACAAGTTTACAATTTGTACTACGTTTCTACTAACAAGTGGGGTTTGCCCTATAAAGGACACTAGCAGAATACCCGCGCTTCGCAGCGGAGAAGTAGTGTGTTAAAGAAGTTATGAAAAAGAAAAGCAAACATTTTAAAAATAACGTAAGATGATTGTTAATGTAATTGTTTTGTCATTGTCATGAGTGTTGCTGGCATATATATATATATATATATATATATATATATATATACATACACACACACACACATCTATACACATACATATATACAGTTATATATATACATATACACACATACATATATATACATATACATATATACACATACTGTATATATACACACACACACATATATACATACTGTATATACAAAATATACATATCTACATATATACTGTATATACACATATATATATCTACATATATATATATATTAGGGGTGGGACTCGATTAAAAAAATTAATCCAATTAATTAGAGGCTGTGTAAGAATTAATCTTGATTAATCGTATGTAATCGACACGTAAATTTGCCCCAAATCGCAAATTTTTTTTTTTAATTTAAAACGGTTTTAGTGGGCTTACAGAATCAAATAATAGACATGGACATGAATATTGTAAACTGAAGCTGTTTTAATTTCTGAAAAAAGCTTTAAACTGCATTTGAATTCAAAACAGAAACAAAAATATCATCCCTGGTTAAAATTGGGCAGACTTAAAAATAAAGTGGTAGTTTAAGTACTTTAAGTACATTTTCAGAATAGTATTGTCTTTAAATAATAATAACCAAAATTTCAACATAAAGTGCAGTTTTCTTCTTAAAAAATAAGTCAGAAACATAAAAGGTAATTTGACCAGCTTACTCTTTAAACTCTGAGTAACATTAGCCAAAATTACTTTGTACATTAGGCTAAAACAGTGTGATCATTGAACATTTTGTAATTAGATGTATTTAGAATTACTAACGGTCACGGAAGTCCAATGATCCCCAGTAAGAGCCACAAAGTCCGCTTTCTGTAATGCATCTAATTTTGCTTGCTTTTCAGTGTGCACAAAACCATGCTTTTATCAAGGCTTCTTGGGTAGTCGAAATGATCAGTCGAGGAACGCGCTTTATTCCGACTCTAACATTTTTGTAGCTGTGATGTGTGCATCAGTGTAATGGATGTACCAGGAAATCATGCATTGACAAAAGTTCCCGCTTGCTTGGAATTGAAAGTGTGATTAAATGCGTTATTTTTAACGTTATGGAGTACATGCATCGAAGCTTCTCAGCTGTGCTTGTGCTAAGAAAGGGAAAATTTTAAAAATAACGTAACATGATTCTGCTAACCTAATATTTTTCATACGTCCCAAACCAAGGAGATGCGAAGGTAAAATGAATCGGTAGCGCTGCACATAGTCAGTACACCCTCTCGAATCGAACCTCAATGTCGGCGTTAGAGGCTTAAGACTCTACAATTAGCCACAGCGTGTGGCTTGTCTATGCTAAAGTATGTATTGTAGATCGGGTATATATATACATTTTATATATATATACCCGTACGCAGTGGAGAAGTAGAAGTTATGAAAAGAAAAGGGAACATTTTAAAAATAACGTAACATGATTGTCAATATACAGTAATTGTTTTGTGAGTGTTATTGAATGTTGCTGTCATCAAGGATTTGATTATCATTATTTCTTTCAATCAGGCTCGTATTTGTAGGATGTGTTCAAGTTACATTCCGTGTTTGTCAATCGCTGTAAAGATAAGAGGTTTCATTCATCGATTAGTTCCTTACTGCATCAATAAACAGCTCGTCTTCCTCTTTATCTGAGATGTGACAAACTGCATGCACGTTTTTTTACACTGTCTTCCTTTAGCAGGACATTCACTTTTTCCACCGTGTGCTTTGTTTCCGCAGTAGCTGCACTTATGAATATGATTGTATGTATAAGACGCTTCATATTTTTTGCTGCCTTCTCAATTGTGTAATTCGGTTTTGTTCAGCACTCTTTGGAACTGTTGCTTTTGTCTGCGCATTGCGCCAGTTCACGGAGCCGCTTGGTGTTCTTGCATCGAAGGTTCCCAGCTGTACTGGTGCCATCTCGTAATGTCAGCTAAGACCCGCACTTAAAAGTTTCTCTCGCAGTTTCAATGAGTTTGTGCCAAACACCACCCTGACCATCTCATCTTCCTCTGCATAAGCACAGTCCTTCACCCGTGAACATTTACCGGCAGTGTTTGTATTGGATTGCCGCTGATGGACGGCCTTATATGGGCAGGCACTAAATTACAAACGCTAGTGGCAGCCTGTCTATGAACTTAATTTAATATAAACTTACGGTTCACGCCGTGCTTTGTTTCCGCAGTAGCTGTACATATGAATATGCTTGTATGCATCATTTGCTTCATAATGTTTTTCTGCCTTCTCAATTGTGAAATGGCATTTGTGCTCATCGCTGTTTGGAGTTCTTCCTTGTTCTCTACGTACTTACGTAGGAGGCGTGATGATGTCACACGAAACTCCCCCCACGCCATCTCCAACTCAAGACTCCATTACATTATATGGGGAAAAATAGCTTCCAGTTATGACCCTTATGCGTAGAATTTGAAAATGAAACCTGCCCAACTTTTGTAAGTAAGCTGTAAGGAATAAGGCTGCCAAATTTCAGCCTTCTACCTACACAGGAAGTTGGAGAATTAGTGATGAGTCAGTGAGTGAGTCAGTGAGTGAGTGAGTGAGGGCTTTGCCTTTTATTAGTATAGATACAGTAGTAACACTTGTGCTTAAGGCCTGTTTCTGCCTGATGACGTTGTTTGTGTTTGGTACTATTAACAAAAGTGTTGTATTTCTGTTATTAACCATAACCCACAAACCTACTTAAAAAATAAGCAGTTTAGCATTTTTTGTTTGTGTTCATATTTACAACAAATGTTGCGTGAAAGAATGGAGTCTAATCATGATACTCAAATCACAGGCAGGGTTTCTTGGCAAGAAGGAAATGCAGATCTATAAATCTTTGAAAGGTACCAGAGTCTATGGTTCTTAACAATACAAAAAAGCACAGAAGACAGTCACTGACATGTGGGGGTATGGTGGTGGTTTGGTTTGGGGGGCCAAAAACATATCCATTGTTGCTCAGCTTGAGAATCAACCAGTTGGACCGACCAGACAAACAAGACAGTTGAAATCATATGTTTGTCTACAAGTATGTGATTATAGTACAGTTTTCCTTTAATAATAATACATTTTATTTATATAGTGCCTTTCCCATGCTCAAGGCACTTCACAGAGTTTAAGAAAGAACGGAAGGGTATACAGTATATAGCATTGTACTAAACCAGATAAATAAATAAAGAAGGGTAAGATAGTAAATTCAGAGAAAAAAGCCAAACAGAAAACATAATTGATGGTATAGCACACACACATACAGGTTACATGAGCATCTTGACATAAAGGTAAAATGAAAGAAGGGTAGTAAAATCAGGTAGAGTTAAAAGCCTTCCTGAACAGATGAGTTTTGAGTTGTTTTTTAAAAGACTTCATGGAGTCAGCTAATCTAATTAATTTTGGTAGATCATTCCAGAGTCAGGGCACTATACAGCTGAAGGCCTGGTCACCCATGGAGTGTAGATTAGTGTGTGGTACAACAAGATTGCCAGAATCAGAGGACATTAGTGGGCGGACAGGCACATAGTGATGGAGAAGATAACTGATGTAGTTTGTCGTAAGATTGTTTCAGGTTTTGTAGGTTATTAGTAGAATTTTATATTCAATTTAAGACACAGGCAGCCAGTGAAGGCAAAGCAGGATGGGTGTGATGTGCTCACTGCTGCTGGTTCGAGTAAGGACTCTTGCAGCCGAGTTTTGAATAAGCTGGAGCCGTAATATAAGATTAGAAAGGGCACGTGCCAGTAGGGAATTGCAATAATCGATGTGGGATGAGATAAAAGCATGGACAAGTTTCTCAGCATTAGAAAAGGAGAGGAAGGAGCAAACCTGGGATATGTTACGGAGGTGAAAGTAAGAATGTTTCTTAATGTGATTTACAGTTGTGCTTGAAAGTTTGTGAAACCTTTAGAATTTTCTATATTTCTGCATAAATATGACCTAAAACATCATCAGATTTTCACTCAAGTCCTAAAAGTAGATAAAGAGAAACCAGTCAAACAAATGAGACAAAAATATTATACTTGGTCATTAATTTATTGAGGACAATGATCGAATATTACATATTTGTGAGTGTCAAAAGTATATGAACCTTTGCTTTCAGTATCTGGTGTGACCCCCCTTTGCAGCAATAACTGCAACTAAACGTTTCCGGTAACTTTTGATCAT
The DNA here is from genome assembly GCF_016835505.1 of Polypterus senegalus. Taxonomy (NCBI): domain Eukaryota; kingdom Metazoa; phylum Chordata; class Cladistia; order Polypteriformes; family Polypteridae; genus Polypterus; species Polypterus senegalus. The sequence continues at coordinate 196,878,237 of NC_053154.1, forward strand.
TCCTGCACACCGGCTTGGAGGAATTTTAGCCCATTCCTCCGTACAGAACAGCTTAAACTCTGGGATGTTGGTGGGTTTCCTCACATTAACTGCTCGCTTCAGGTCCTTCCACAACATTTCATTTAGATTAAGGTCAGGACTTTTCCATTCCAAAACATTAACTTTATTCTTCTGTAACCATTCTTTGGTAGAACGACTTGTGTGCTTAGGGTCGTTGTCTTGCTGCATGACCCACCTTCTCTTGAGATTCAGTTCATGGACAGATGTCCTGACATTTTCCTTTAGAATTCTCTGATATAATCCAGAATTCATTGTTCCATCAATGAAGGCAAGCCGTCCTGGCCCAGATGCAGCAAAACAGGCCCAAACCATGATACTACCACCACTATGTTTCACAGATGGGATAAGGTTCTTATGTTGGAATGCAGTGTTTTCCTTTCTCCAAACAGAATGCTTTTCATTTAAACCGAAAAGTTCTATTTTGGTCTCATCCATCCACAAAACAGTCTTCCGATAGCCTTCTGCTTTGTCCACGTGATCTTAAGCAAACTGCAGACGAGCAGCAATGTTTTTTTTGGAGAGCAGTGGCTTACTCCTTGCAGCCCTGCCATGCACACCATTGCTGTTCAGTGTTCTCCTGATGGTGGACTCATGAACATGAACATTAACCAATGTGAGAGAGGCGTTCAGTTGCTTAGAAGTTACCCTGGGGTCCTTTGTGACCTCGCCGACTATTACACACCTTGCTCTTGGAGTGAGCTTTGTTGGTCGACCACTCCTGGGGAGGGTAACAGCGGTCTTGAATGTCCTCCATTTGTACACAATCTGTCTGACTGTGGATTGGTGGAGTCCAAACTCTTTAGAAATGGTTTTGTAACCTTTTCCAGCCTGATGAGCATCAACAACTCTTTTTCTGAGGTCCTCAGAATCTCCTTTGTTCGTGCCATGATACACTTCCATAACATGTGTTGTGAAGAGCAGACTTTGATAGATTCTTGTTCTTTAAATAACACAGGGTGCCCACTCACACCTGATTGTCATCCCATAATTTCACCTTCAAACTAACTGCTAATCCTAGAGGTTCACACTCCCAGATATGTAATATTCGATTATTTTCCTCAATAAATAAATGACCAAGTGTAATATTTTTGCCTCATTTGTTTAACTGGTTTCTCTTTATCTACTTTTAGGATTTGAGTGAGAATCTGATGATGTTTTAGGCCATATTTATGCCGAAATATAGAAAATTCTAAAGGTTTCACAAACTTTCAAACACAACTGTATGTGGGCGGAATAAGAAAGGGAGGAATCAAAAATGACACCAAGATTCTTTGCAGTAGAGACAGGTCTGATGAATATAAAAATATAGCTCTAAATGCACTATGAAATGTAATGGAATGAAGTCTGAAGCCATTAACATTGCTTTGACATCTAGCTTTTAGTTAACAGAGAGGCGATGTGGAAGCCGAAGAATTGCTAAGACATGGCAAGTACTGTGCAGCTGTGTATGACCAATGCTGCACAATTCTGCATTAACTATTAAATTGTAATCAAATGATTTTAGAATGTTGAAAGTACTGTGCTTGAATTTTTCAATAAAAATGAGATAATTCAATGCTCTGCTTATCAAGAAACCATCTTCATTTTTCTAATTTTCTGAGATGAATATCTGTATGAAAACTAAATCTTCAGTCAATATCATAGATGATAAAGCTCATAAAAATTTTTGCCAAATTCTAAAGAAGCTTTGGTAAGTTCCTCAAATGGAATTTTTTTCTTGTTTTAAAGCGAATACAATATCTTTTTTTTTATACTTATTAGATATGGGGTGGTTGGTTTCTTTCCTATTAAATATGATAAGGTGACAAGATGGCAGTGTAATACAAGAGATCACAACTAATTTTTCATCATGCAAAATAATCTTGTCCAATAATTCTTTGACTGATGATTCAACTAGCTTGGGAGCAGGGTTTTTGTTGTGAGTGACCAAGTGTGGGACCAATTGAGATGGATGCTTGATGCCATCACCCACATTTGGGGAGATGGCCTTTAGTTTTTCATCAAGCTGTCAGAAGTGTATGCAGTGGACATTTTTTAATTCTACTGTTTATTTGAAATTCTTTCTCTGTGCTACCTGAAATCATCTGCAGTGAACTTTTTGGAAGATAGTAATAGAGCTGTATATATCTTCATTAGTGCAAGATATTTTAGTGTCTACTTCTAATACAGCAGCAAGTACAAGAAAAGGGTTACTTGATTTTAAATAGTAGTAGTAGACACACAAAGCAAGATATATTAAGAACTTGAAGAAGATTTCCTTTCTTTTACCTAGCTAAGTTAAGTTTTTGTCTGCATCCCAGTAGAATCACATAATATGTATATTTACATCTCCGCAGTAGAATTTGAAGTTAGGTAGTGAGTAATGCTCCTTCTGCTTTACATCATTTTTATATAAATTTTTAGTTTGTGGGTCTTTACCATTCTACATGAGCACACTGACCTGTTGTGAGACATTATTAGAAAACAAACCACATTTCCTTGTGTTGCATTTGAACTTATTTAGTTCATCTTAAACATAGAAATTCTATGGACTTCACCAATATAATTAATGAGGTTAATAATGAATTTGGATTGGTAATATAAAGTACCATGTCATCTGCATAAAAAGATTCAGTTTTCCTGAATTCGTTTCAGATGTGGGTGGCAGGGATGTTATAATTCAAGTAATTTGGTAAATGTTTAGCATAAAGAAATCAGTAAAACAGATCTGTACAATGAATTCTGATCACAGATGGATGCAGATTCACCCTGAGCACATGTAACAGATGTGAAAGGGTCTGGAGAAGCTGTGGAGAACATTATGCTGCCTGTAACATCGTTCAGCATGACAGGTTTGGTGGTGGGTCAGTGATAACCTGGGGAAGCATATCAATGGAGGGACGCACAGACCTCTACAGGCTAGACAACGGCAACTTGACTGCCATTAGGTATCCGGATAAAATCCTTGGACCCATTGTCAGACCCTGTGCTGGTGCAGTGGGTCCTGGGTTCCTCCTGGTGCACGACAATGCCCGGCCTCATGTGGTGAGAGTATGCAGGCAGTTCCTGGAGGATGAAGGAATTGATACCTTGACTGGCCCCCACGCTTGACTGACCTAAATCCAATAGAACACTTCTGGGACATTATGTTTTAGTCTATCCCATCAAGCCAGGTTGCACCTCAGACTGTCCAGGAGCTCAGTGATGTCCTGGTTCAGATCTGGGAGGAGATCCCCTAGGACACCATCCGTCGTCTCATTAGGAGCATGCCCCAACGTTGTCTAGCATGCATGCAAGCACGTGGGTGCCATACAAACTACTGAGTACAATTTTGAGTTGCTGCAATGAAAGTTCGGCAAAATGGACTAGCCTGCTGCATCATTTTTTCACTTTGATTTTCAGGGTGTCTTTGAATTCTGCCCTCTGTAGGTTGATCATTTTCATTTCCATCAAATGATCTGTCATCCTTTTTTTCCTCACACATTACCCAGTCCATGTCAGTATAAATATCAAGCAGGATTTTTTTTTCCTTTGAGATCTGATGTATTTTCAAAGTGTTCCTTTGATTTTTTTTGAGCAGTTTATATTAATGACAGTGAATCTGCAACGCAGTTTCTCGATGTCACCCCTCTTTGAAAAGCAAATTCATCTAATCTTTACAAAGGCATTGAGTGATGCCTTTATTCCAAGTGGAGTTGCTTGAACAGTATTAACAAGTAAAGGAACCCTTTCACTTTCAAATGAAAAACAGACCACAAGTATTTATCATCATTCTCATTAAGTAATAGAATTATCAGCCCACTAATTTTTAGGCCAAAAAACAGCATCTCATAATATAGATGTTCATTTTTTTTGTCAACAAAACAGTTAAACTTTTCAAATATACCAGATACAATATGCAGGATATTGTAATCCAGCTGCCATCTTCACTTTATCCTGGATTTTGGTGTCTTGACCTGAATCTTATGAAGTTATTTGTCAGAATTGTTGACAAGTCAGGAGGGGTTTTAATTCTTGTTTTGTTGGATTTTGTTTTCTTTTTTTCCGCATCTGGTGTTCTTTCAAGATTAATTTTGAAGTAATTTGTTCTGTAAGTTCAGCAAAGTTTATTTGCTTCATTTTACACCATACTGCCTACTTGAAATAAAATTTAATAAATAAGATTGGCAAAATATTTTAGTATTCTTTGTTGCACTGTGAAGAAATAATTTCAGTTGTATTTGTTTAATGCAGAAGGGAGACATAAAGAAAATTACATCTTTTTTTATTTAAACAACTCCAGCAAAGTGACATCATCATACACATGAAAACTCAGTGTGGTAGCAGTATCATAAAAAATGTAATTGTTGCCAGTACTGGTTCCTGTTGGGACACCACATCTATAAACAAGAGTAAGGGAGTACTGTTTTCAGAGTTGAGATTTATTAAAAACACTGTGGAAGGTAGATATTTAAAATCTCCCAAGTAGACTGCCTCGCAATCCAATATCATTCCAATTAGTCTTGTCAATAGTAGATATTAAAATATGTTTTAAACGTTAAGTGATAATATTTAAGTACTCTAAACCTGGCAAAAACCAGAATCACGCTTCAGCTACTGATTGTAGGTTTTCTGTTAAGACTGTCTATGCAGGACTACAGTTTTTCCAACACTTTAGAGAGAAAAGGTGAATTTGATGCTTTTATTATTCCATCCATCCTTCACAACAATAAGTTATACTTGACCACATCTTAATACAAAAGATGTAGCTGAAAGTGCTTTACAAGATATTAAAGAAAAAGAAATTTCAAGTCAAAAGAAAAATAATGAATTAGAAATATAGAATGAATGAATAAGTAAATTAAATTATCAAAAATAATAAATAAAAATAAATTCATATGCACTTGCATAATACAGATAAGAAAGTAACTGAATAAAGTAGAGACCTTAATTATGGATTAAATTGCTAAATTTCTTTTTAAAATCTGTAATGATTATAAACGATAAGTCCATTACTATGGTGTGATGGCCAGAGACGACAGTGTAAGAAAAAAACATGACAACAATGAAGAGTTGGGGTACTGGCCTGGTCTCTCCATATAACTGGTTTTAGAATAGAATCAGGAAAAATATATGCAATTACTGTGGAGTTGTCTTTGCAGATCCGAGTTCAGAACAGAACTGTCCTAAGATGGCAGAGGTTCCAGTTTTTGGCCCTTCTGTTGGGGAGAGGCGGGCCCAGGTGAACTTATCCTGGGTGTAGATGTTCTAACTGTCAGTCATCTGGGGCCTCATGTATAAACGGTGCATACGCACAAAAATGTTGCGTATGAATTTTTCCACCTTCAGATCGTGATGTATAAAACCTAAACTTGGCATAAAGCCATGCACATTTTCACGGTAGCTCATACTCTAGCGTATGCAAGTTCTCCTCTCTTTTTTGTAAACTTTCGGCACACAGCGTCAAAGCACCATAGCTGCTTTAGCGTTGTTACTCTCACTGCACCTTTTTCTTCTTCTTCTTTCAGCTGCTCCCATTAGGGGTTGCCACAGCGGATCATCTTTTTCCATATTACTCTCACTCACTGCACCACTCGGAGTATTTATATCACTGTGTCTGAGTGTGGAATCACAGAGCTACAGCAGCTGATCGGAAAGAGAATTATCGGTATGCAGCATCAAGCACACGCTGCCTCAGCCATGCTGTCTATTGAACTGCTCTCACACGGCAAATGCTTCAGAGCCTTTCCTTGCGGTTCAGAAACAGTTTCATCCCAAGAACTATAAATGCACTCAGTTGGTCCATCAATTGCTCCTTGTAGAACGCTTTGTACTTATAAGTACAATCACCTCACTGTAAACTTGCACTACAGTTATAATATTGCACAGCCTGAGCCACTATATAAAGCGTGTATTTAGATATGATGACGATATCATTTTTAAGATGAAGTACAGCAAAATATGTTTATTATATTATAGTTTATTATATTATACAGATAAAACTTTAACTTCATTAAAATAATCTATATTGTTAGTAATTAAACGTGAGGACACAACACCTCCAATGAAGAATAAAAACTGTGGACGACGTTTTCCATTGCCCGGACGCGGGTCACCGGGGCCCCCCTCTGGAGCCAGGCCTGGGGGTGGGGCTCGATGGCGAGCGCCTGGTGGCCGGGCCTGCACCCATGGGGCTCGGCCGGGCACAGCCCGAAGAGGTAATATGGGTCCTCCTTCCCATGGGCTCACCACCTATGGGAGGGGCCAAGGAGGTTGGGTGCAGTGTGAGTTGGGTGGTGGCCGGAGGCGGGACCTTGGCGGTCTGATCCTCGGCTACAGAAACTTGCTCTTGGGACGTGGAATGTCACCTCTCTGAAGGGGAAGGAGCCTGAGCTAGTGCGCAGGTGAGAGGTTCCGCTAGATATAGTCGGACTCACCTCGACGCACAGCTTGGACTCTGGAACCAATCACCTTGAGAGGGGCTGGACTCTCTACCACTCTGGAGTTGCTCCCGGTGAGAGGCGCCGAGCAGGTGTGGGCATACTTATTGCCCCCCAACTTGGAGCCTGTGAGTTGGGGTTTACCCCGGTGAACGAGAGGGTGGCCTCCCTCCGCCGGGTGGGGAAGGGTCCTGACTGTTGTTTGTGCGTATGCCAACAGCAGTTTGGAGTATCCACCCTTTTGGAGTCTCTGAGGGGTGCTAGAGGGCATACCTTCTGGGATTCCCTCGCTTTGCTGGGAGACTTCAATGCTCACGTGGGCAATGACAGTGAGACCTGGAAGGGCTGATTGGGAGGAATGGCCCCGATCTGAACCCGAGCGGTGTTTTGTTATTGGACTTCTGTGCTCGCCACGGATTGTCCATAACGAACACCATGTTCAAGCATAAGGGTGTTCATATGTGCACTTGGCACCAGGACACCCTAGGCCTCAGGTCGATGATCGACTTTGTGGTGTGTCGCCGGACTTGCGCCATATGTCTTGGACACTCGGGTGAAGAGAGGGGCGGAGCTGTCAACTGATCACCACCTGGTGGTGAGTTGGCCGATGGTGGGGAAGATGCCGGTCAGACCTGGTAGGCCCAAACGTGTTGTGAGGGTCTGCTGGGAACGGCTGGCAGAGTCCCCTGTCAGAAGTAGCTTCAACTCCCACCTCCGCAGAACTTCAACCACGCCCCGAGGGAGGTGGGGACATTGAGTCCGAATGGGCCATGTTCCGTGCCTCTATTGTTGAGGCGGCTGACCGGAGCTGTGGCCGCAAGGTGGTCGGTGCCTGTCGCGGCAATCCCCAACCCGCTGGTGGACACCGGTGGTGAGGGATGCCGTCAAGCTGAAGAAGGAGTCCTATAGGACTTTTTGTCCTGTGGGTCTCTGGAGGCAGCTGATAGGTACCGCAGGCCAAGCGAACGGCTTCGGTTGTTGCTGAGGCAAAACTCGGGCATGGGAGGAGTTTGAGAGGCCATGGAGAGCGACTTTGGACGGCTTCGAGGAGATTCTGGTCCACCGTCCGCCTCAGGAGGGGAAGCAGTGCAGTGTCAACACCGTATATGGGGGATGGTGCGCTGCTGACCTCACTCGGACGTTGTGGGTCGGTGGGGGAGTACTTCAAGACCTCCTCAATCCCACTAACATGCCTTCCATGAGGAAGCAGAGCCTGGGGACTCTGAGGTGGGCTCTCCCATCTCTGGGACTGAAGTCACCGAGGTGGTCAAAAACTCCTTGGTGGCAGGGCCCCGGGTGGATGAGATCGCCCGAGTTCCTTAAGGCTCTGGATGTTGTAGGACTGTCTTGGTTGACACGCCTCTGCAACATCGCATGGACATCGGGACAGTGCCTCTGGATTGGCAGACCGGGTGGTGGTCCCCCTCTTTAAAAAGGGGGACCGGAGGGTGTGTTCCAACTATAGAGGGATCACACTCCTCAGCCTCCCTGGAAAAGTCTATTCGGGGTTCTGGAGAGGAGGGTCCGCCGGATAGTCAACCTCGGATTCAGGAGGAACAGTGTGGTTTTCGGCCCTGGTCGCGGAACAGTGGACCAGCTCTTCACCCTTAGCAGAGTCCTGAGGGTGCATGGGAGTTTGCCCAACCAGTCTACATGTGTTTTGTGGACTTGGAAAAGGCATTCGACCGTGTCCCTCGGGAATCCTGTGGGGGTGCTCGGGAGTATGGGGTACCGGACCCCTGATAAGAGCTGTTCGGTCCTGTACAACCGTGTCAGAGCTTGGTCCGCATTGCCGCAGTAAGTCGAGCCCGCTTCCAGTGAGAGTTGGACTCCGCCAGGGCTGCCCTTTGTCACCGATTCTGTTCATAACTTTTATGGACAGAATTTCTAGGCGCAGCCAGGGTGTTGAAGGGGTCGGTTTGGTGGACTCAGGATTGGGTCACTGCTTTTGCAGATGATGTTGTCCTGTTTGCTTCATCAGGCCGTGATCTTCAGCTCTCTGGATCGGTTCGCAGCTGAGTGTGAAGCGGCTGGGATGAGAATCAGCACCTCCAAATCCGAGAGCATGGTCCTCAGCCGAAAAGGGTGGAGTGCCCTCTCAGGGTTGGGGAGAGATCCTGCCCCAAGTGGAGGAGTTCAAGTATCTCGGGTCTTGTTCACGAGTGAGGGAAGAATGGAGCGTGAGATGACAGGCGGATCGGTGCGGCATCCGCAGTGATGCGGGCTCTGCATCGGTCTGTCGTGGTGAAAAGGAGCTGAGCCGTAAGGCAAAGCTCTCAATTTACCAGTCGATCTACGCTCCTACCCTCACCTATGGTCATGAGCTATGGGTAGTGACCGAAAGAACGAGATCGAATACAAGCGCTGAAATGAGTTTCCTTGCAGGGTGTCTGGGCTTTCCCTTAAAGATAGGGTAAGGAGCTCAGTCATCCAGGAGGGGCTCAGAGTAGAGCCGCTGCTCCTCCGCATCGAGAGGAGTCAGATGAGGTGGCTCGGGCATCTGATCAGGATGCCTCCTGGACGCCTCCCTGGTGAGGTGTTCGGCACGCCCAACCGGGAGGAGGCCCGGGAAGACCCAGGACACGCTGGAGGGACTATGTCTCCGGCTGGCCTGGGAACGCCTTTGGGATTCTCCCGAAGAGCTGGAAGAAGTGGCCGGGAGAGGGAAGTCTGGGCCTCTCTGCTTAAGCTGCTACCCCCGCGACCCGACCTCGGATAAGCGGAAGAGGATGGATGGATGGATGGATGGATGGATGGACACGGTGCCGCAGCACTAGCGAGGAGCTGGTGCTCTGTTCACAGATTGTTCCTGCCTTGCGCTGTATTCTTCTAAACATGTACTACGAAGATATTTCAATGTTCCTTAAAAGTTTTGAAGAATCGGCGTTCTAAGCTTACCGATGGCTTAACGTCTATTACAGAGCTGATTGTGTGGCGATTGGTTATTTGGAGAAAGAAAAGGAAGGACAGGAATTGGAGGTTAGTATGTTTGAAAGAGACAGTACTGCTGCAATAAATTATTTCATTGAAGGTCGCACACGGCACAGCAAGCATCTTGAGTGAGGCAGGAACAATCACTGCGCCGCTGTGTTCCCATGTTTAATAACATGCTTTAACTCCTGTCCACATGAAAATGATATCAAGTATACATCTCAGTATTTTAATTATTCAGAGAGCTGTAATATCACGAATGTAATGGATTCTGTGTCCTGTCAGAGGAAGAGAAAGCCCGTTTAAGAAGCATGTACTGATTCACACACACACAGCACATAGAAGATCAAATACAAATCAAAACATTTAACGTGCTACTTTAGTTACGATGGGAATTGAGAAACTAAATTTAAACGATTTTAAGATGAAGTTTATGATGTTGTACTTTAATGACAAAATAAACTATGTGATTAAAGTGGAAATTTGGAGATTAAAGTTGACATTTCATGCTTTTCTCCCCACTGTGTGCCCATTTTTTTTTTCTCTGTACCTTAACAAGCTTTCATATGACACTCCGACGGTGGGCTACGACTCGCCTTTTCACGGCGACTTAATATCTTGACTTGACAACTTTTTTATTTTGTGCACTGTGCGACTTTGTCAACTTGAGCTTTCGAGTTTCTCCGACACTCTATGCCACTTGATAAACTTTCTTTTGTTGTTTATACCACTGTTTAAACCAACAAATAGTATGTTTTTCCTTACCTCCACTTGGTATTCACTGAAATTCTTCTGTTTCCCCCCCCGTGCTTTTGCCATTGCCTTTTCACAGAGCGCTGAGCTTAAGGTCTATTTATATTGATTTACATATTCAAAGAGGCATAATTCTGGGAGGAGACTGGGCGGGACAGCAGGTGCATGCACATGCGTTACTTTTCATGCTGACTGGGATTTATGTAGTGGAAGAGCATGGAATTTGGCGTTCGTACAGATTTAGGCATCTGGATTTTTTTGTGCATATGCACATTTCCACTTTTGTCCGTACGCCATGTTATAGTGTCAATTCTTCGCACGACGTTATGCATGAGGCCCCAGGTCAGTATAGGGAGGAAAAAAGACATTATGACAAAGTGCCAACCATCAGAGAGGTGGTAGAATTACAGTCACGAGAGCCCTTCAGCCTTTACTTATGTGCATGTGTGTGACAACAAAAAAATAAAAGCTCCAGCTGAAAAGATGTTGAAGAAAATAAACCTGCAGGGATCCCATGGCCAAATGACTACCAAGTCCTTACTGGGCATTCTGCCAAACACAAATGTGATCAAGTAGTTTATTATTGTTTTAAGCTTCGTCTTAGAACATTCAATGTAGTGGGTCTCACAGTATCCACATTTCTTCAGACATCTTGGATGGCTACAGAGTAATGTGTCTTTAGTGTCTATCTCTTAATGGGTAGTTGATAGGTGTTTCTTTCTGTCAGATAAGTGCCGTTATTTATACGTTTCAACCATGGATCATTCTTTGGAAGCACATCAATGTTCTAAGTATGGATAATCATTTTATAAACCCCTAGTGGAGCTTGTACAAGTGTCAGTTACCCCACCTAATGGGGAAAAATTTCAGTTTTATACTTTGAAAATAAGCAAGCTGTAGTAAAAATAATGGGAGTTCCCATTTTCTTTAAGATCATGTGCACCTAATAGCATTTGTTTTTAACTACTTTGTTTTGCACAGAGAAAAAGAGTTTTCACAAAGAATTAACAATGGTTTGCAGTTGAGATAAAACTCTTTAGGAGGCTTGAAGCTAGCTTTTCAAAACCAAAATACTGTATTTAAATGCATCTTTATTTGTTATGTATATTGCAAAGAGCGGATAAGCAAAGGGAATGGATACTTTTTTAATAGACTGCTAAACTATCTAAAATGTTTCTTGTGGACAGTGATTAGAAGGTTGGTCTGAACTCTGTTAAATATAAATTGATTAGCTGAATTATATGAAAGGAAGAACCGCCAGTTTAATTTAATAATTTCATGTGTAGAAGAGGTCTGTCTCACAAAAGAAATCAGTTTAGTTTTTACAGATCAAAGAAAAAAAATGAATAGGCATGTGAAAAGATGAGCTCTTTTTCCTAACTTCCATGGAAGATACTGCTATTCCTATATGGATATTTTGATCATATTTAGTTTCTTTGAACTTTTTTACTCTCAGATGTCACTTTAATAAAACTGATGATTTTTGTGCCTTCACAGATTAATGTCCTGCAGTCCAAGAGGCGCTCAGAAATCTTAAAGTCGGTGAGCATTGATCCTTTTTATTTAACTAACACTTTTTGACTGTTCTCTAAATGAAAGAAGCCAGTTAACAGAATGGTATAGAATACAGAACTAATGGTCTTTAATTTTTCATTTATCTGCAGATGCTATCCTTCATGAATGCACAGCTCGACTTTTTCCATCAGGGTTACAGCCTTTTCAGTCAGTTACAGCCTGTCATGAAAGAGCTGGGAGGCCAAGTGAGTCTACCTATTAATAGTTCTTCCTTGTTAGCTTAATTTGGAATTCAAATTGGTATTTATTTTAAATTATTTTTGAAATGTATTTCATACTTTAATTGGTTAAGTACAGGCCCACCTTGTATGTGGATGGTGTTTAAATGACAAAAGTCAAAGCTAACGTATGGAGCCATTTTAATGTGACTAACGTAATCCTAGAGACCCATACTTATCCTAAAAAGCATTTGATAAATCAAGATGTAACTTATGAATTCTGAATCACTGATTTATTGATTCAGACATCAGGAGTAAAAAAACACTTCAAGTTTGGCATGTTAGCATGGATTCAGATTCATAAACACAGTTCAGTGGAAAAATTACCTTATGTCAGATGAGCCACCATTTCATTCTGTTTCCTTAAATGCTAATGAGACGTAGGTTTACTTTTACCATTGAATAGAAACAGGAAATGGTTGTGCGTCAGACATTCAAAGGAAACTGAGGAATGGGAGTGAATTCCCAGCATGAAATGTTTGTGCTGTTTATAAGAACACAAGCATAAAATGTGTATGTGTCTGAATTAAGACAGCCACTCATGGTGGTCAAGCAGCTTTACCTTGGACCTAAAATCAGCTGTGAACCTACTGGAAAATGAAGCTGCATAAATTGGAACACATTTGTCAAGAAATATGGAAGAATTGCCAACAGGTGAAGTGTTCTATTTACTTTAACTCAATAGTTATATAGAAAGGTACAAGTGTGGTTATAAATTTGTGATTTGTATTGTGGCAGATTCAGATGTTGAATGAAAACTCTGCTTCTTAAACTCTATTTAAAGAAAATCAGTGTCATCTTAAAAAAAAGGTTTTCTTTCCATTAATATTGGCAAAATTTAAAGATTGTGTGTTTTTTATATTTCTTTACTTATCGATTTTAAGTATTAATTGTCTTGTGGTAATGCTATACATTTTTCATCCTATATAGTTATGCTTTTTATTGATGAGGGCTCTTTCCAGTTATTCTGTGTTTGTTAATTTGATATAAAATTACTCTATAATAAATGGTACCATCAAGGGTATGGTAAATCAATCAAGAAATTGTGCCCTTATTTTCTGGTGTTATGTTAAAAACTTTTCTGTTCCGTGTTGTGTACATATTCTTTTATTGGTCAAAATTATATTCAGTTTTCATGACAGCTTAATCTCATTAGCAATTTTCAGGGACATTGGGAGGTAATCCTAGCAGAACCCTCAAAATGAACCTCTAGCTAGATGACATTTCTTTTTTGGCTCTCGGAGTTTTTTTAATAAGTGTACATTTATGTTTCTGATGTAGGAATTAGGAAGCATTACTAAATACTGTAGCTAAAAGTAAAGCATTAGACAAGTAATTGTATGTTTACTAGGATTTCTTTTTTAGACATGTAAAAAGGGATCCATCTGGCAGTTGCTCTGCATGTCAATTCTATAGCCTGTAAATTGAGGAAAAAAATGATACAATAAGGTAGAGGTGTCAAACTACAAATCTGGGGCCTCATGGCAAAATGGTGTGTACGTACAAAAATGTTGCGTACCCCCGTTTTCACGCTGAAATCGCGATGTATAAAACCTAAACTTGGCGTAAAGCCACACACATTTTCATGGTAGCTCCAACCCTGGTGTATGCAAGTTCTCTGCTCGGTTTTGCAAACTGGCTGCACCCAGCGTCAGAGCAGTGCTACTGTTCCTGTGCGGTTACCCTTTCTTTTTAAATCCACATCCCTGAAAAGGCATTATCATATACACTGATACTAACTGCATATTGTTTATTAATTTATGGCATCTGATTGTAATTAACCTGTAACAATATAATGATTCAGGGAATAGTCAAAGTATTCCAAATACCATAGCTGCTTTAGTGTTGTTACTCTCACTGCACCTTCTTCTTCTCCTTTCAGCTGCTCCCGCTAGGGTTTGCCACAGTGAATCATCTTTTTCCATATTACTCTAACTGCACAACTCGGAGTATTTATATCACTGTATCTGAGTGTGGAATCACAGATCTACAGCAGCTGATCAGAAAGAGAAGTATTGGTATACAGTTCCAAGCACACACTGCCTCAGCCATGCGGTCTATTGAAATGCTCGCACACGACAAACGCTTCAGAGCCTTTCCTGTACTGACCTCGCGGTTCAGAAACTGTTTCATCCCAAGAACTATAAACGCAATCAATCAGTCCATCAAGTGCTCCTTGTAGAACTGTTTGTACTTATTAGTACAATGACCTCACTGCACACTTGTGATACAGTTATAATATTGCACAACCTGAGCCACTTTATAAAGCGTGTATTTACATATGATGACGATATTATTAAGATGAAATGCAGCAAAATATGTTTATTATTTTATACAGATAAAACTTTAACTTCATTTAAATAATCTATATTGTTAATAATTAAACACGTGAGGACACGGTGTCGCTGCGCTAACAAGGAGCTGGTGCTCCATTCACGAATTGTACCTGCGTCGCACAGATTTAGGCATCTGGATTTTTTTGTGCGTACGCACATTTCTGCTTTTCTCCGTATGCCATGTTATAGTGTGAATTCTTCGCACGGCGTTAGGCAAGAGGCCTCTGGAGTTTTTTTCTTTTTGCATCGGACATTTTTTACACCATTTGCCATTGTCCAGAGATGGTCACTGCTGAGACCTGTTCGATTTGAATTTTTATCTTTTTTCCATAAAACATTAGATTTACTTTACTACAAACATGGAATAAGTAACATACAAAAATATCTATTTTTTAAAATAAAATATTCCTTTAATTTTAATGTACTTGTTTAATTTTTTTTATCCTTAACCATTAGCCAAACAGTAATGACATGCAAGGTGGGCTAACATGATCCAGTCTAATTCAGGGGTCTTATTCCATCTTGGAGGGCCACCATTTTTCCTTCAATCTCTTATGTAACTGTTAATTAAGTCCATCATTTAATTCATTGGCTTGTTCGTGTTCTCTTTGTTACACCAGTCATTACCAAAACTGATTTTCTTTTTTTCCCCTCTTCCTCAGATCTTCACTTTTTTCTTTTTAGTTATTTTATTCAAACAAATATTGTGTGAAAGGCACAGGTGTAAATGTGGAAATATTAGGATGTACTTACACTAGGGATGTTTGTTTTGTACTGTGCCCGATCATGATTGTCCCAACCCCCAACCCCTCATTGCTGGCCTGCACTCACAGCGCGCTTTAATGTTTTGGGCCTGGGCACACTTAGGTCATCACCATGAATCCTTCCTAAATCCTACTGAACCTTGCCCAGGCACATGTCTTCCAGGGATGCATGGAGCGATCACACTAGTCAATTGAACAAGTCTATGGGGGGGTTACAGTCAGACAAACATGCTCGGGCATGGAATTAATTGCTAGTGTGACTATATCCTAAGTTAGCTGGTCATCTGTTGACTCACCTTGAATTTTATTATTGTTTGGCTGCTGGTTAAAGAAAAAATGAAAATACAACTCAATCGAAATCAACATAATATAGTGTGAATTATTAGCATTAGTAATTGATTACTAAAGAAGAAAGTGGCTGGGAGAAAAACCTGCAACACTTTTGGCCCACTAGAAACTGAGTTTGAACCCTCTAAAATAAGGTGACACTTATTTTGATGAGACCTTTTCCAGAAAACTTTGAGCCTTCAAAATCCTACCAGCAATCACTTAAAATTACCAGGTTTAATGAATTGCATATTAGTTGGTTTATTTTGCAGGTTGATCCTATAAGACATGGTCATACTGCAGAACACATACTGTTTGAATGTTTGCTAGTGTTTTTTTTTACTTTCTTGACCATTTGCCTTGTATCATGCCTTACCTAGTAAGTTCTTTCTTTGTTTTTTTGAAATAGCTGGACCAGTTGGTGGTTGATGCAGCAAAGGAGAAAAGAGATATGGAACAAAAGCACTCAACGATCCAACAGAAGGTAAAAGTGGCGGATCAGAGTAGGGAATGTAGACTAGAAATTCACACGATACATTTCTCCAGACTTCAGCTATAATATTGTATATTCATGTAAAAATATAAACACAATAATATTTAAAACCTGAAGAGAGTGTTTTTAGGAACTATGTTCCTATAGGAACTATAAAAAATATAAAATAAAAAAACTTTTTTTGAAAAAGTAATTAGTAAGGGAAACTGAAAAACATCTAAACATCCAGTGTTTAGATAATTAGAATGTTTGTATTTTGTCACTCAGCTGTTAGTTATAACTTTAAACATCTTCTTTTGGCTGCTCCCATTAGGGGTTTGCCACAACAGATCATCTTCCATATCTTTCTGTCCTCTGCATCTTGTTCTGTTACACACATCACCTGCATGCCCCCTCTTACCACATCCATAAACCTTCTCTTAGGCCTTCCTCTTTTCCTCTTACCAGGTATTTCTATCCTTATCATCCTTCTCCCAATATACTCAACATCTCTCATCTGCACATGTCCAAACCAACGCAATCTCACCTCTCTGACTTTGTCTCCCAGCCATCCAACTTGAGCTGACCCTCTACTGTACTCATTTCTAATCCTATCAATCCTCGTCACACCCAGTACAAATCTTAGCATCTTTAACTCTGCTACCTCCAGCTCTGTCTCCTGCTTTCTGGTCAGTGCCACCATCTCCAACCCATATAACATGGCTGGTCTCACTGCTGTCCTGTAGACCTTCCCTTTCACTCTTGCTGAAACCCGTCTGTCACAAATTACTCCTGACACTCTTCTCCACCTATTCCACCTGCACTCTTTTTCACCTCTCTTCCACAATCCCCATTACTCTGTACTGTTGATCCCAAGTATTTAAACTCATCCACCTTTGCCAACTCTACTCCTTGCACCCTCACCATTCCAATGACCTCTTTCTCATTTACAGACATGTATTCTGTCTTGTTCCTACTGACCTTCATTCTTCTCTCTAGAGCATATCTCCACCTCTCCAGGGCCTCATCAACCTGCTCCTTACTATCGCTACAGATCACAATGTCATCAGCAAACATCATAGTCCACGGGAACTCCTGTTTAATCTCGTCTGTCAACCTGTCCATCACCATTGCAAATAAGAAAGGTCTCAGAGCCCTGATGTAACCCCACCTCCACCTTGAATGCATCCGTCACTCCTACCGCAGGCCTCACCACGGCCACAATTCCCTTGTATATATCCTGTACAGCTCTTACATACTTCTCTGCCACTCCTGACTTCCTCATACAATACCACAACTCCTCTCGAGGCACCTTGTTATATGCTTTCTCCAGTTCCAAAAAGGCGCAATGCAACTCCTTCTGGTCTTCTCTATACTTCTCCATCAACATCCTCAGAGCAAACATCACATCTGTGGTGCTCTTTCTCTGCATGAAACCATACTGCTGCTCACTAATCATCACCTCTTTTCCATAAGTGTGGTTCATCAATTTTATCCCCCTGTAGTTACTATAGTCCTGCATATCCCCCTTATTCTTAAATATCGGCACCAGTACACTTCTTCTCCACTCCTTAGGCATCCTCTCACTTTCCAAGATGCCATTAAACAATCTGGTTAAAAACTCCACTGCTATCTCTCCTAAACACCTCCATGCTTCCACAGGTATGTCATCTGGACTAATGGCTTTTCCATTCTCCATCCTTTTCATAGCTATCCTTACTTCCTCCTTGCTAATCCGTTGCACTTTCTGATTTACTGCCTCCACATTATCCAACCTCTTCTCTTACTCATTCTCCTCATTCATCAGCCTCTCAAAGTACTCTTTCCATCTGCTCAACACACTCTCCTCACTTGTGAGTACGTTTCCATCTTTATCGTTTATTACCCTAACCTGCTGCACATCTTTCCCAGCTCGTCCCTCTGTCTAGCCAATCGGTACAGGTCCTTTTCTCCCTCCTTAGTATCCAACCTCTCATACAACACATCATATGCCTATTCTTTAGCCTTTGCCACCTCTCTCTTCACCTTGCGCCTTATCTCCTTATACTCTTGTCTACTTTCTGCATCTCTCTGACTATCCCAATTCTTCTTTGCCATCCTTTCTTCTGTGTACTCTCCTGTACTTCTCTATTCCACCACCAGGTTTCCTTTTCCTCCTTCTTCTTTCCAGATGTTATGCCAAGCAACCTTCTTGCTGTCACCCTTACTACATCTGCTGTAGTTTCCCAACTGTCTGGTAATTCTTCACTACCACCCAGTGCCTGTCTCACCTCCTCCCTAAATTCAACCTTGCAATCTTCCTTTTTCAAATTTCACGATTTGACCTTTGGCTCTGCCCTCACTCTCTTCTTCTTCTTGATCTCCAACGTCATCCTACAGACCTCCATCCCATGCTGCTTAAGTACACTTTGTCCTGCCCCCACTTTGCAATCTTCAATCTCCTTCAGATTGACTCTTCTGCATAGGATGTAATCTACCTGTGTGCATCTTCCTCCACTCTTGTACGTCACCCTATGTTCCTCCCTCTTCTTAAAATACATATTCACCACAGCCATGTCCATCCTTTTGGCAAAATCCACTATCCTCTGACCTTCTTAATTCCTTTCTTTGACACCATACCTACTCATCACCTCCTCGTCTCCCCTGTTCCCTTTACCAATATTTCCATTGAAATTGACTACAATCAGCATTTTCTGTCCCTTGGGTACACTGTCCATCACTTCATCCAACTCACTCCAAAAATCTTTCTCATCCATTGCACACCCAACTTGCAGGACATGTGCACTAACATTCATCATCACACCTCCAATTTCCAGCTTCATAATCATTACTCTGTCTGACACTCTTTTCACCTCCAAAACACTCTTGATATACAGTTCCTTCAGAAAAACCCATACTCCATTTCTCCTCCTATCCACACCATAAAAGAACAATTTGAATCCACCTCAGATCCACCTTGCCTTACTCCCCTGCCATTTAGTCTCTTGCATGCACAATATATCAACCTTCCTTCTCTCCTTCATATCTGCTGTCTCCCCTTACCACTCATACTGCCAACATTCAAAGTTCCTAACCTCAGTTCCACTCTCTTTACCTTCCTCCTCTTCTTCTCCTTCTTCTTCGTCCAACAGTAACCCAATGTCCGCCAGCACTCTGTTGGCTAACAGTACTGGTGGCGGTTGTTATTAATCCGGGGCTCGACCAATCTGGTATGGAAATTTGTATTGTTGTCCGCATATTATTTTGGCAAAATTTTACATCGGATGCCCTTTCTGACTTAACCCTCCCCATTTATCCAGGCTTAGGACCGGCACAAAGAAATACACTGGTTTGTGCATCCCCTGTGGCTGAATTTATAATAACATTAAACATAAACCTTTAAAAATATATTTTTTGTTTTTTTAATGAACTATGAATAGTATAATTGTGCTGCAAATTTGATATATATCTAATGATGTTTGAAGTCAATAATGTGATTTCTATTTTTGTTTAATTTTGTCACTTATTGTCCATTCAGTTGCATTGATATATGGTATGATTTGCATGAGTGAGTATATTGCTAAATAATACTAAAACTATTAACAGATTGCATTTTCCTGGGGAAGTAGTCTGCTGTCAACTCATATGAGGATAACTTTTAGATGAATTAGTTTGATGACTGCAGAAGCAAATTGTTTTTGTTTGAAGGGTTACTGTATTTTGACAGTTGTTTTATTGATCTGTTGATTATTCTGTCCTTACGTCTTTGAATCTGTTTACTGCTATCATTTATTTTGTTTTATTGTTCTCTCTTTTGTTTAGTTAATATTTTTACTCCATAAGTTTTTATGCAGTATATCTTTTCCTTGGTTGTTTTCTAAAGTAGTGTTGCTTAATTTGTACATAATTTTTGAAAGAACCTTTGTAAACTGAAGAAGTATTTTTAAGCTATTGGAGCACAAAGTCTGAGTTTTGAAGGTTTCTTAGGCAATAACATTTAGGAACTATAAACCTCCTGTTGCATTCCTCTATGAAGTGCTCTATAATTCCAATTATCCATCCATTCATCCATTTCTTTCCAGTTTGTGTTTAGGATTTTAGAGGACTGGAAACTATGATTGGGTTCCTGGCAGGAACCAGCATTGGATGGAAGTGCCAGTTAGTTGTGGGACACAGCCTTATATACACTCACAGTTAGTCATATAGGTCCAGTTTAACGTCATTAATAAGCTTGACTTCTTTGGAATGTGGAAGGAAAACCACAATATCTTATGGAAATAAAACCATGCAGACATAGACAGAATGTACAAACACCATAAATTCTGTAACAGGCTGATTTTAAAGTCCAGGCTGTTACAGATGTGAAGCAGTGATCTTTGTGTCATGTTGTCAGCCTTTTCACTTTTATTTTAAAAAGTTATTCATTTATTCAGTTCTCTGACAAATGTCTGTTTGTCAAATTATTTTAGGTAATATATTGGTGTACTTTGAAAATTAGATTTAAATGTTGGCTGGCATCTGTGTTCCTCTTCTTTCTGTACAGTTATATTTCTTAAAAGCACCCTTGATTGATTGTTTTTTTTTTCCCCCAGGCAGCTTGTTCACACAACCGTGAACTGTTCCCTAATTTAGTCTGGAATAATGATGTTCTAGTCAGCAGTTGTACTATAGTACTTTTTATGCATTATTCAGTTATGATGAAAGAAGAGGTGTTGTATGCTTCATATGTGTAATTCGTTATACTATGTGCATTTGGCAGCTCAGGCCAGTATAAAAAATGCAAATATCCTAGTGAACATTTAATTCAAAATATTTTATTTCAGCATTTAGTTTTATATTTTAATATAGTATATTGTGGATTCTATTGCAGGTCACATGAACTTCACTGAAGCTTTTAATAAGGCTACAGTTTTAATAACTGCACTTCTAGTTTAGCCCAACTTAGACTCCTACTTTACTTCATTTTCAAACCCACTTGTTATCAAATACCCAGTGTTGGTAAAGCTTTAAGAATGATTTGGAATGATCTTTGGTTATTCCTCTTTCCATAGCAGCACAAATGCAAACCCCATTTCTTCTAATTTAGATTTAAACTACAGTGGTACCTCGGTATACATCCTAAATCCATTCCAGATCCTTTGACTTGTACCAAACAGGATGTATACTAAATGAATTTTTCCCATAAGAAATAAAGGGAAAATGATTAGATAGATAGATAGTTTATTAATTCCAAGGGTAAATTCACTAATTTATTAATAAATTAGATTAACCCGTTCCCATGAAAAAACTCCTATTGTTATTGGCATATTATACATTAATGAGGTTGTATAAAATAATTTAAACACTGTTTAATGCTAAAATACATAAATACAAAAGTAATTAGATGAAATAAATGAAAATTTAACTTCACTTTACTTTTTAATAACGTCTTTGTTTTTCACAATTGTAGATACCATCGTTCTCGGCATACGGTATGCAGCAGCCATGTCCCGGATACACATGCCACCTTCATAATTTTCAACAATCAATTCAAATGTACGCGAAAAAACACAAAATCACATGAAAATTCACACAGAGTTATAGCGCGTACTGACGCTCATGGGCAGTCGTGGCTTTGTCTCGAGAGAGGTAAACAAGGGTAGCACGCGGTGTTCTAGTAAGCGAGTCGTGTTCCAAACAGGACATATACCAAGTTGGACTTATTCCAAAGCGGACGTATACTGAGGTACCACTGTATATTGAAGACATTGCAGATATTCACAGTGAAACTGGATTTAGTTAAAAATATGAGCAACATTTCATTTAGCTAGTTTCATCTGGTGCACTTTTATTGTCTGTAACAATGCACAAGACATGATGGATTTTATACATTTAAAATGCTCTAATTATTTCAGCAGAGAATCTCTGCTAAAGAGAGCGGTGAAATGATAGAGAATTTTAATATATGTAGCCATGGCAGAGGTGGGGAATTAAGGAAGGGATCACCAGAACCAGACAGGACAAAGGATGAAGGTGTAGTGATAGTTTTTGAGGTAGAGATGCTCCCCAACCCAAAAAAAATAAGTGTTACTGTTACATAAAAATGTATGGAACTGATTTCAGACAAGGAGAAATTTAAGAAATGTTTCATAAATTTGGAAGAAACTTCGATGTGTCACTTTGACCAAACAGCAAGCAATTTGCCAACACCAAAGACAATTTAAAGTCAACTGAACAACCCGTTAGTGCAGATAATGTGCACATTTATAATGCTTTTGAGTTTATAATCTTAACAGATTACACACCACAAAAGACCCACATAATTGGTCAGCATTGTGCTGATTTGGTTCATTGCTTATAGAAGTCAATGAATGAAAATTGGGCAAATATACTGTCGCTCTTCCTC
The DNA here is from genome assembly GCF_016835505.1 of Polypterus senegalus. Lineage (NCBI taxonomy): Eukaryota > Metazoa > Chordata > Cladistia > Polypteriformes > Polypteridae > Polypterus > Polypterus senegalus. Next base: position 196,900,435 of record NC_053154.1, read on the forward strand.
ATCTTGCTTCATGATGGTGGATTCAAAGAGATGCCACAACCACCCTATTCTCCAGACCTGGCACCATCCGATTACCTGAAGCAACAAATCTATGGGATGTTCTATGCCAGAGTGTGATGAAAATATAGCTAGAGTACAGTGTTTACTGATAAGACAAAAATTTTATTTATGTGTCCTAGACAACTTTGTGAATTTTATAATCAGTGTATCACTGCTCACAAAAAAAAAAGTATTGTTTTGTGTTCCTGGGGCATCTTTTAACAATTTAAGCTCAAAACTTTTGGGTGATTCCTCTTACATGCAAATATAAATCTGGCACTTTTCGTTTTGTACTAGGGTGTTCCAGTAAATGGAATAAATTCTGAAGCAGCCAAAATGATTTGTTCCTTATGAACAGTATTCATGAGTGTTGTGAAAATAGAGTTCCAGAAAGTTTTTGCTTTGTGAAGAATAATGCCTTTAGCTTTTCTTCACATCTAAGTCAAAGCCACTTCCCCTTTTCTTTAATATGAATGACTGCTAGTTAATGAGTACCTTGACATTTCATTACACGAGGGCAGAAAACAAATTTACTTAAAAACCCCAGGAATTAAATCTATAAAAGAAGTGAAAATGATACTTAAGACATGGCAGTGGAAGTTGTATGCCTTAAGAACTTTTATTTCTGCCACTGAAGGCAGCAAGTACTTAGAAAGTTTTTGGGTTATATATTCTAATTGCTTCCTGTATTCTCTTTGTGTATCGCTAAGGTTTTATCCCATATCAAATAACTAAATACCATATTCTGCTGTATATTTTTAAGCTGGGTCCTCATTTTAGCTAGATTTTGCAATGGACTGATGAAATACAACTATAGAATCGATCATGCATCCCTTCCTTTGCTTTTAAAGACACCAAGTGCTGTATGTTACTTTGATGCTGGCCAATAAAAATTACAAAATAAATTCTGTTGTGGAAATGGACCTTGTTTCTTTAAAGGCAGATGATTATCTTTTATGCAGCTTATTCTTTGGAAACCTGTCACATTAAGCCTCGCCTTTTCATCTTGAGAGCTAATCTTTGTGTTATCTATCTCTATAGATATTGGCCTCTTTGCTGTCTAAACTCATCTTGTTTCCCCTTTTTTCTCTTTGCTGCCAACAGGCTGCATTACAGGTAAGCTTCTTTCTTTTCCTCTTCTTACTGTGCATTGGTTCCATTCTCACTCAATGTATTTACATTACTACAACCAACTAAACTGTTTTGGCTAGTCACTTGTGTGCTGGATGGCGGAAATTGTCTAATTTTGCTTTCCATGTTTATATATTTGTTTTTACTTTTTTAACTAAGATAAGTCATTATCATAAGTGATATTGTGCTTGGACCCTATCATAGAACATAAATGCTGTATTCATAACAATATATAACAAGGATATGCTTATAGATTATCATTGCTTGTGTTGTTATTCCCATTTTTAGCAGTCTGGTAATATTAGTGTTGATATTTAAATGAAGTGTATTCCTATAAAACACACTCTCAAGTAAGAATGCACAGCACATAAAGTTTTAAAAAATAGATTATTTAGTCTGTCAGACTCATTTAATAAGCCTAGCACACAGTACAGTGTTACAAATATAGGTAAAATACAAACTTGCATTCAACATAACACTACCACAATGTACTAACCACATTTTTTTCTACAAAAATAAGTTTTGTATAATATCTACACAGACATAAATAAGTAGGCAAAGGAGAAGGTATACATACAATTCTAGAACAAATTCTAGGCCAGACCAAAATTGTCTGCTCAGCCTTTATGTGGACAGTTCACAATGTCATAATCATACAAAGTAGAAAATTCCAAAACTTGTGAATTGTGTCTACAATCTCTGTGTGACCAGAGTCCTTTAGTTAAATGGCAAAGTTCAAGCCTTAACTGATCTGGGATACCTGGTTGCACCATTATTTCTTTTGTATTGTATAGAATACTATTGTGCAGGGAATTACAATTGTAGTGACACAGTGTGATTCGTGTTTTTTTTGTGTTCATATCATGCTGTTGGCTGTTGTTGCCTCCTAAATATTATTTATCAGTTCTTTGTTTTTTGTGTTTTAGCACTAGACCACACTTCCTAAATGTTTCTTACATCCTTTGCTTGCTGCAGCAATCATTGGTTACTGGTGATGCTAAACGTATAAACTGAGAAGATCACATTTTCCCCTCAGCACATGCAAAATTAAATGTATATGAATTCAAAGTATGTTCAATTCTTTTGACTTGACTTCTCTCTAGCTGTTACTAGATATCCTTTTCACGCGCTTATATGATTTTTTTTCTCCCCCACACATCACAATATACGTATTTACATGCTTATAAACACCCGTGTGTAATCCTTGAATTTCTCACAATATTGCTTGCTGCATAGAGAGTCCAAAATCATCCTCTTGCCTCCTTTGCTGCAGAACACGGTAAACTCGGTATGTTCACTCACAACACTGGTGACACATGCTTTTCAGTACTGTGATCACCAGGATTGTCAGCACTAAAGTCATAAAAGACATTCTGGAAACACAACAATCACAACACAATGACATCTCAAAAACTACAATTTGGAAATAATATCAATCTCAGTTTTTCCTGTAAAATGTTTCTTTGAAAACATGAGATAAATGCTTGGAAATACTTGAAAAACACCCGAAAAACACCCCAAATAAGTCCAAAAAACTGCTTGAAAAAATGACATTAAAACTAGAACTAGAAGACGTTAAAATTAGAAAAGCTCTAGTGTGAATCAATTCTTCAGGTCATTCTGATTTGATTTCATGGAAAGGATATAATTTAGTTATTTAAATGTCAGTTTTATCCAAAATATGCATGTTTCAAGAAGGACTGAACATAAACTGGCTTCATGTAAGAAATATTTACTTGAGTATTTGCAATTTCATATTTTATTTTGAAATTCACTTAAACAAAAATGCATTGCAGTGTTTCTACTGCCAGTCCATAAAATCTCAGTAATATAGCTGTAACAGACCTCCAATAATTAAAAATTGCAAAGCCCAATAAAAACAGATGGGATTTTAAGGCCAAGATTAACCTAATGCTGCAATGAAATCACCCGACCACCCATTCAGGTACACAACAGAACAAACCTTGAATTATGATTTTGATGTCAGAACACCCAAAAATTATGCAGTATTTTCAATATCCCAATATATACACAGATAAAAAGCAGCAAAACTATATTGAAGCAGTCCCAAAGGTAAGAATTGATCTAGAGGTGAATTTTCAATAACTGTTGTGGTTTGTGTTTACCTGGCAAATTGGTTTCCCCAAAAAGAAACAACCGTGTGCAGGAGATGCACAACAATGTACAGACAGGTAAGGCAACAGAAATGCATTCCACTGTTCCATTTTGATTACAGCAGGCCTGCAGGAGAGAGGGTGTTTATTTTTTTGGTCCAGGGGAAAAAGTGCAGTGATGGCTTCCAGAATATCCACAGGCAAAATAACAGATAGGATAGCACTGTACACTCAAAAGTTGCCATCACAGAACTGAGTACCAACTACAAGGCTTGAGGTATCTACTACAGAAAAAAACATTTGCGTTAAGATTTTGTTTTTTTATATCCTATAATGACAATGTGAAAACGTGTTTTCAGAAAGAATAAAAGCTGGACTCTTTAGCAGAACTCCAGGCATTGCTCATTACCTGCCTAATACCATTCCTACAGTGAAGCATGGTGGTGGCAGCATCTAACACTGGGGGTTATTTTCAGTGGCAGGAACAGAGAGACTGATCAGAATTGAGAAAGGATGAATACAGTCAAACAGAGAGAGGTCATTGAATAAAACTTGCTCCAGAGTGCACACTACCTCAAAATGGAGTGACAGTTCACCTTTAAGCACCTCAGTGACCTAAAAGATACAGCCCTGACAACACTGGATTGAGACAAGTTTGTGACTGTCCTTGAGTGACCCTGCTAAAGCCGACACTTATATCGTGTACACCACCATGTGGAAAGACTTGAAGATGGCTGTTTCCAGATGCTTCTCATCCAAACTCAAAGAGCTTGAGAGGGTTTGCCAGGAAGAGTGGGATAAATTGCCCAAATTCAGGTGTGCAAAGCTTTTAGTGACTTACCCAAGAAGACACAAAGCTGTAATTGCTGCCTAAAGGGGCATCTACAAAGTACCATGAATACATTTGCAAACCTTTCTGAAGATGTTTTTACTTTGTCGTTAGATGTTGCTGAGTTAGAGGGATGGACAAAAATGGCAAATTTATCGATTCAAAATTACACAATAATGTCTGCAGAAAGTGAAGTGGTCTTAATACTTTCTGAATCCTCTGTACATATATATATGCACACTGTTAAGTTGCACTATTTATTGTTCAATTTTAACTGTTCAGCAATCCTATGACCTGTGGATAGAAACAAATGCAGAATGGCTGAGGTATTTAATAATCTTGTTTGACTTTCTAAGGCAATGTGTTATATGTCCTGAACAAACGACAGCTAGGTTCTACTCGTATTCACTGCCACGTTCACCACCCTCTGCAGCTTTACGTTCTTGAGCTGAATAGATGCTATACCAGAATGTGATGAAGATAGTGAGTGTGGACTCTAATGTGCATGTATATTTTTTGTGAGAAAAGATAAGAGAAATGCAAGTTGTCTTCAGACATCTGAGGAAGTAGAGGCACTAATGCGCATTTTTAACAAAACCAAAAGTGTGTTGTGCCCACTTCAGTTCATCAGTGACAGTCACTCCAGGAAACTTAAAACTGTTCACTCTGTCAACAGATGGCAGTGTGGTCAGTCTTTTGTTTTTTGAAGACTATGCCCAGCTCCTTGGTTTTGCTGACTTTAAGGATGAGATTATTGTCCTGGCACCACTGAGTCAGCAGGTAGATATCTTTTCTGTAAGACATCTCATCATTGTGGATGATCAGGCATATGAAGTTGGTGTCATCAGTAAATTTTAATGATGGATTTGGAGCTATATCTGGCCAACTTTGGAGGTGAACAAGGAGTAAAGAAGGGGCACATTACCCTGTGGAATCCATGTAGTGAGGATAAGCAAGGTGGAAGTGATCCTGCCATTCTGCAGATGCTGAGATGTGTTGGTTTGGAAGTTTAAAAATCATGACAGAAGGTGGCGCCAAATTCTAAATTGAGGAGTCTAGTGGTCAGCTTTGCATTTACAGCAGTGTTAAATGCTGAATAGGACAATGGCATTACAGATTTTTATTACTCAGATGTGCCAGAATGGTATAAAGTGCAAGGTATATGGCATCCTCTGTGGACTGGTTATAATGAAACGTTTAATCATATTCACTTTGCATATCTGGAGTGCTCAGTTTAATGTGTCCCAGCACCAGGCTCTCAAAGCACCTCGTCACAAGTGGAGTGACTGCTACTGGTCTATATTCATTGAGAAAGTTCATTTTTGTTTTCTTAGGCATGATGATAATTTGCAGGGACTGCAGGGTCTCTCCGCAAAATATTAAAAATGTGACTGAAGATGTCAGCTAATTGGTTCCTGCAGGTTTTCAACGCACAGCCTGAAATTCCATCCAGACTAGATTCCCAGTGTTTTGTATTGTATTGTTTAAACATCCTCCTTACACGATTCTTCATTTCTGTAATTGATGAATCATACTAACCTGCTGGTAGTTGAGGGGGCTGGTCAGAGCCTACCCCACAAGCTGTTGTACTAACTGTAATGAACATCTTGGGCATAGCTTATTTTAAAACAATATGTTTACTTTTACTTGTACTGCTTTCTACTGTAGAATGGTTTTCTAAGTATTGTGGCAAACTGGATGGAGTAGGGACACAGTTTTTGTGCATGGGTGTATGTAAAAAATTGTGCAGGTGGAGCAAAATGTGCTGTGAACCATAAAATAATAAGAAACAGGGGTAAAGAGTATACTTTATTGATATTGAACAGCAATATTAAATGACATTTTTCACAATAAACATTTATGTTGGTAATATTATATTCCAATAAACAGGTACAGTGTAAGTTTGAGAGGTTGAATTGGAAAGACTATAATATGCATGGCAAAATCTATCGTCAGAGTGACTTGGGTGCACAGCCTGTGATCCTGCTTACAAAAGAGCCATAGCATATGCAAGGGAAAAAATGCCAGATATCAGAAAAAGTTCACAAGTTCACCAACTGACTACTTGTGCCTACAGCAACCTGTTATCTAGCACAAACTTCTGTCCAAATTTGATCCTTGCGATTATAAGCCTGACCAATTAGACATAAATAATAATGAGTCCTGGTTGGTTGACATGGGTGGGGCATGATCAGAGCTGGTGACTCTTACCAGATTGTACATTTGATTTGATGTTTTATAATGCCATAAAAGTAGAAAACGTCCATATGGAAGGTCATTCAAGACAGGAGCCAAGGGGTGCAGTGAAAAGAAACCTAAAAGAGAGAGAGAAACAAAAGACCTTGTTGTGCTGAAAATAACAGACATTTAAAATAGTAACTACAATAATGATTTGAATGAATATTTTGAACAAACCGCAGTTCAGACTAATGAGAAAGACCTTACAGATAGGTGAGAGAGGCCTGCTATCACTGCTTCTAGCAGCTTTAGCATCAACACGCAGTCCGATTCTGCAGAGTAGTTGACGCAGATATGAGCAGTGATTTGGCAAACAATGAGGCAACTGCAGGAGAAAAGACATACCAAACAGAACCAAACCAACAAATGCCACTTTCCCATCCCTTAATTTATCTGACTCCAAAAAACTGAGTTACATATAACCTCTTTACAAAAAGTGGTATAAGCCTTTTAAAAATATTTAATTAATGTTCGTTGACTGGGATAGCAGAACAAAAGTTGAAGTCCAGCAGATGTTAGTTTGCACTCATTATGTGTTACATTCATTGAAATATGCAAACAAACAAAAAAGAAATTTGAAGTTAACCTGATGTATTTCATTCCTGTACCTGATTTGTTATTGTTTGAATGGTGTGGTGCCTTCAGTAAAGGTGAGGTTGCAGTCTTATTCTCGCCTTGATTATAAGAGTTATGTCATTGTTACTTGAACAGCAGATGTAGTTGCCACTTTATTTTGTACAAACTTATTAATATCTTTAACAGTAGTCTTATTCTCAAGAATATTAGTTAGGTGAACACATCCCGCACGCCCAAATAAACATGCATGTAACATAAATTTATAATGTATAATGAATAGATATAATGCTTAGCAAAATAATTTTAAAAGAATGGTTACTTACTGACTGAAAAACTGAGATATGTTTTGCTGGTGAGAGGGGATGATTAAAGGGCAGTTACATTCCTTGTTACCTTGTTGAACGTGTTTAAACAATAGGCTCCCACTTCTGGCTTATGAGAGATCATGCTGGTGCATTTTGGCTGCCGCTTCTCTGTGGATTAAAAAAAATGGAATCTCTGCATATTATTGCCTATTTTGTCTGCTGCTTGTCTGCTTTTTGAATTCCTGCAGATTTTTTGTTGGATTATGGCTAGAAGGTACATTTTTTTTTCCCAGAGCTTCTTGCTTTTCAGCATACTGCACGCTGAACCCCTACATCGCTCCTTCCGCTTAGGCGTTTGGAAATTTTGCACTGTCACAGAAGCTTGCATCAGAAGTTTGACTGTTAACATTCTAAGAATAAAACTGACTATATTTGGACGCTTTTTATTTATTCCAGTGTTCTGCTATCACTACTGGACTGCCTCCTGCTGTAAATTCTGAGAACTTGCGGTCTATACAATTAACACATCAAATGCCAACATGCCATAGCAAAATGCAAAATACTGAAATCCAACCTTCACTTTCTAAATAGCCTTTAATTTAGCTTTTATTGTGGACTTTGTCGTTGGGCATAATATTGATTTTCTTTTTTTGGTTTTTTTTTTGTGCTTGACAGAAACTTGGCAACAACTTAATCCAACATTTTGGATTAAATATGACTGTTCATCCCCACTACTGTTATCTGGAAAGGCTATGTATCAGTGGTTGTGGGGGTGGTGTTGCATTTATATATTCTTCTAAGTTTTGAATCAAACCAGTTTCTGCTTGCAGTGTTTCATCATTTAAGTGTCTGCCATTACTGCTATCTAGTCCTCTAAAACAGCCACCTGTTTTCTTGGCAGAACTCAATGAATTGCTCACTTCTCTGTGTTCTTTGTATCCTGCTATGCTACTACAGATGATTTCAGTTTGCATATAGACTGTAGATTCCTTACATGTGATTGATTTTCTTAACGTACTTCAGTGCTTTGATTTTACTCAGCATGTCAATTTCCCTACTCGTGACACACTTGGCCTTGTGTGTACCTGTGGTATTATTCCTGCTAATTTATATGGTATTGATCTTTCTCAGACCACAAGGCTATTTTGTTTGATATGCTCATCCCTGGTCAGTCGCATTGGCAACAATCATCTCATAATATCTTCTTTAGGGACACAAAAAATATCAGTGCCACTACCCTTGTAAGTACATTGAAGCAGTGTCCTCCTCCAGCTAATGCTTCTTTATTGCCTACTACCTTAGTTCATCATTATGACTATATACTTTCAACTAGTCTGGATCATCTTGGTCCACTTAAAACTAATAGTCTGACATTTACGTGTTCAGCTCCTTAGTTTTCTCCTGAGATGTATCACATTACAGCTCGTGGGTGAAGGCTTGAATGCCTTAGTAGGAAAACAAGCTTGGTTGCCCATGCAACTGCCTACAAGGAACATGTTTCTCTCTATAAGCAGGCACTACAGTGAGCTACGACTGCTTATTATACTAATACCATTCTGTGTGGTCAGTATTATAATTGAAAGCTTTTTTGTACTGTGAATAAGCTACTTAAATCTGCAAATAACTTTCCTATGATTGCCTCCTCTGACCTTTGCAAGAAATTGCTGTCCTTTTTTAATAATAGGATATATTTGACTTATTCTGAATTTTTAAAAAGGTCCACTGGTTCAGTCAAAGCTGTGTCCCTCTCCTGTCTTAACTGGAATCTGCTTATATATAGTTTCCCATTGTTGGACGATCCTACAGTCCATAAGCTGTCATGATCGCTGTGCCATCTGCCTGTATTCTAGACCACATGCCTTCTTCTTTGGTTGAGGATCCTTTGCCTTTTTTCTTACTTTTATCACCAGTATTATCAATCCATCTCTTTTTACTGGCCAGGTCTCCACCAGCCTAAAGACAGTTGTTATCACACATTTTCTCAAAAAATCCTGGACTTGACCCTGAGGATTTTAAAAACAATCAGCCTATTTCAAATCTTCCCTTTCTTAGTAAAATCGTAGAATGTGCTGTTGCGAGCCATTTGAAAGACCATCTTGCCTCTAATGACCTGTTTGAGGAATTTCAGTCTAGTTTTAGCCTAGGGCCAATCACAGTACAGAGACAGCACTCATCAGGGTAACCAATGATCTCCTAAGAGCAGCAGATGGTAGTTTGGTTTTTTTTTTTTTTTAACACTAGAACTTTTTAGACCTCACTGTAGCTTTTGATACGATACATCAAAAAGACTTGAGAATGAGTTAAATATTGTTGGAAGTGCTCTTGCGTGGTTTAAATCATACCTTAAAGACCAACAACAAATTGTTGCCTTGTAAGTTTAGGTCTGACCCATTTTACTTATTCCAGGGTGTCCCTCAGGGATCACTTCTTGGCCCTCTATTCTTTATAATTTATATGCTTCTTTTTGATGACATTATTAGAGGGCACAGTTTATAATTCCATTGTTATGCTGACAATACACAGATTTATTTACACATGGGGTTTAATGCAAACATTAAGTCCTCCGGTATTTGTTCCCTGTTTGGCTGAACTCTGGTTGTTTGAAAACATTTTTAAGACTGATCAGGAATAAAACTGAGGCTTTAATTATTGGATCTCGAGGTACTTTAAGGAAAATAGACAATTTCTCTTTAAAGATTTGGGCTTTATTACATCCTTGTCTGCACAGGTTAAAAATCTTGGTGGTGTTCTTGATTCTGCACTCTCTTTTGATCCACATGTTAATAATATTACCAAGATTGCCTTTTTCCCACCTTAAGCAAATTTCAAGGATGTGTCCATTGCTCTCTGATACTGCAATTGAGACACTCATCCATGCTTTTGTCACCTACTTGACCATTGCAAGTGTTGTTTGGTATACCAGCTTGGAGCCTAAACAAGTTACAATATGGACAAAGTTCAGCAGCAAGAGTGGTTATCTATTTAAACCCCTTGGAGCGTATTAATCCTACACCCCTAAAGTTACACTGGCTACCTGTCCCTTTCCACATTCAGTATAAACTTCTCATTTTAGTTTGTAAGGCTCTTCATGGTCTGGCACCACCTTAATTGTTCTTCTTTAATATGTCTTATACTCCAACAAGTTCAGTTCGTTCATCTGACTCCTTACTGTTAATCATTCCACTGTGCAGATGCAGATTGCACAACTAGGATACTTGGGCTGTTAGTGTATCGGGACCACAGTTATGGAATACCCTTCCTTTAGAGGTCTGTACTTGCACCTCACTTTTAAATCTAAACTTAAAATTTATCTTTTTAATATTTCCTTTTGTTGTTCTCGTTGATTTTGTTTGTCACATTGGACTATTTGATTTTAAGTATATTTTTGTATTGTGTCCTTGGGCACCTTGAAAGTGCTTTTAAGTAAAATGTATTATTGTTGTTGTTATTCTTATCCACATTCTTTCATTTTTCATTTAATAATGGGACAAAAATAATAGTAAAAAAATAAAAACACAACACTTACACATTTAGAAAACAGCAACATCACAAAACACAGCCCTGAGACCTGGCCCTGAGGCTGCCACTTTAAGCTTTCCACTGACAAGCATGTGATTTTTACATTTTTTTGTACACAGATACAGATTAGCGGGGTTCAATATCGATAGTGACCTTTGTTTTAGGAGTGTGTGATATATATTGTCTACAATAATATCTTAATTGCTGTTTTAACAATGTGCGAGCTGAATTTGAGTATGTCACTCACTTCGCCGAAAACAATCCAAAAGACGCCTTGAGAGTCCTCATGTAACCTAACTGGATAGACTTCTGTGCAAAGCAAGCACAGGCAGTGCATGGCGGCCTACAAATTAATGAGCAAACAGCGCCAGGGGATAAAACAGCCTTGCAATCTATGTTGTTAGTTTAGATTGCAAAACATGGATTATTCTCAATTGCATGAAGGTGGTTTAGCTTTAAAAAGACTGATGAAAAAGACGGTGATCTGCAAACTGTATCGGACATCGGATGCTGTTAAAGACCACTTGACAACTAACTTATTTCACAATTTGTAAACTAACCACTGCACAGAATATGAAGAATATGAAAAGCTTCAGCAGGCACTTGTCCATGACAGGTCTAAATCACCCAAGGTACAAGCACAAAAACACACTTGGCAAACTTTAGAGGAATCATTCGTCAAAAAAGTGCCATACGACAAGAAAAGCAACAGATGGCATGACATAAAAAACACCACTACTAATTATATCGCAAAAGAGATGGTGCCAAATCGAGCAGTTGAGTGTCTCTCTTATGCGTGCGTACACACACACACACACACACATACATTCATACATGAAAATGTCACTATTTGAAAACGCTATGCCATTTGAACATGAGTTGTCATTTGAAATGTTTTTTTTTTGATCTTGCCTGTACTCCATGGCAGAGACAGATTTGATCTCATTCAAGTGGTTACTAGAATATAAAAGAAACACTTTTGCAAAGGTATAATGAAACAAGTCTGCTTTAATAAAGAATAAAACAGAATAACAAAAAATTCAAGTGATAACAAGATACCCAGAAGACCTGATTCACCAGAGTTTGTGTGTCTGCTTATATTCCTTCAATGATGTCTTTTAAAGGTTGCAAAACTTTACATCAGCTGTTACACACTGAAATCAAAGGCGGCTTCTTTTTGGGTGCATACACTGTCATCATGACACTGCCAGATCAAAACACTATCATGGCGAATTGCTTGTGTGCTATAGTGACTATAGCTGCAGGTGGAAGTCCCATTTTACTTATGGGTCCAAGAAGAATTGCTATGCGGTGCAGCAGTCTATTAGCCAGCGAAAGTGCTGTGAAGAAGCTATCTGTTATGGTACTGCCTTTGTTCAGTCTGATAGCAGTCATGGGACATCGCATCTTTGATTGCCAGTGCAACAAATAGTTCTGAGCAGGCATAAGCCACAGCATTGCTCTTGTGAAAAGAGTGGAGATAAATACCATCAACTCAGAGAGGGAGAGGCAAGTTCGTTGTACCACGTGAATGTCACTAACAGAATAATACTGAATAATAAAAAAAAAACAAGTGCTAACTTTTGCAAGTAGTCAAAATTTACACCGGGTGTTACAGACTCAAATCAAATATGTGTTTTTATTATATTATAGTAGTAGTAATAATAATAATAATAATAGCAGCTCACTACTCAAAACGCAGAGCGCCCGGTCTTGAACCCGGGACCTTTGGGTTATTAGGCAGCAGTTCTTACCTCTGCACCATTCAGGAAAGCATTTAAACTTCCTGTCGATTGACATTTGACAGCAACATGTAAATTGAATGCTTTTTTTTTCTTTGGTTATATTCTCTAATAAAAGTGCATGTTTATTAGATATTTGGACTTAAGTCTTCACACATTACACACTTCACGTCATTATTAGTATAACATTTGGATATGTGTTCAGCATTTTTTGCTTCACAATTCCTTTTATCCTACACTTACCCAGATCTTTGTAGACACGGAACGCGCATGAAATGCATGTATTCCAAATAACATACTGTGTTATTTACCCTATATAACTCCAGGAACCTCGCATGCAGATAAGGAGCCTTGGCTTGAGCTGGGAAAGTTGAGCTCTGTCAAGGCGGGGAATGTTACAGCAGGCTGCTTGCTGCTTGTGCTGATCAACACATTTATAAAACAAAAGACACAGATGGAGCGGTGCAAAGGGATTTAAGGTGGGCCGGGCTTACGAGTTTTTTTGTAGGCTTGAGGGATTCTAGTGTTAATCTCATTAGTAAACTACAATTAATCCCCTATTATCAAGAGCAAGCTAGATCAATAAGACTCTGACAAAAATATTTTTAAAGAATGGCAAATATAGTTTAATTATCATTATCATCATAGTCCTGGAAAATATCAAGATTCAATTTTTTTTTACCGATATTGCACATCCCTACTTTGGAAGTAAATATAAAAATAGTTTTTGGATAGAGTATCAAAAGCCTGTAATGCAAAGTAAAACATGAAAATGTAATAGAATTAGTAGTTTTGCCACAGTCCAGTACAATCTAAATCCACTAATGCAAAGACAGCAGGCTTAAAAAAAATAGAACTTGGCTTTCTAGATAAGGCCTCCCCCTTGACTAAAATTTAGATTTAGACATTAGATTTATATAGTGCTTTTCGCATTACTCAAAGTACTTCACATACAGGGTGGTGGGGCCACTTCAACCACCACCATGTGATGGCAGACATTTTGTGCCAGTATGCTTACCAAACATTAGCTATTTAATGGTGAAGTGGTGAGACAGGGAGATAACCAGTTAGGGATAGGAAATGATTAGGGGGCCGGAATGATCAGGCTGTGGTAGACAGTTTAGCCAGGACATTGGGATAAACCCTACTCTTTACAAAGGATGCCCAGGGGTCTTTTATATTCAAAGAGAGTCAGGACCTTAGTTTTATGTCTCATCTCAAGGACAATGCTATTTTTTACAGCACATTATACCTGTCACTGCCATGTGGCATTGGGATCTGCACATAGACCACAGATTAAGTGCCTCCTGATGCCCTCACCATTGGCTCTTCTAGCAGCAACCCAAGGTTTTTCTAGACGGTCTCCTATACAAGTACTGGCTGGACCCAAGCATGCTTAGCCTGGGCCCAATCATGGATTACCTTTTCTGAAGTGCATGTGGTGTGGCTTGCCCTCCACCCCTACACAGACATCCCTGAATTTTGAGAAATATTTAGTAATGGTTTGGAACGTGAAGAGGCTGCAACATTGACTGTCTCCATTTAGGGCCATTCTGTCATCTCTTTCTGAAGAGGATGAAAGCTGACATCATACTCTCCTAGCTGAAATCTTGTCAGCACAAGCAAATTGTTAATGTGTGCCATGAAGCTCAGAATAAACTAATTGTGCAGTCCTTATCTTTCCAAACCAACTTTGCCCTGTTTGCAGTCATTGGGGAATAGAAACTACCCCATAAGGAATGGTAGACCCTTAATAGCAGGGCACAGAGAAATGGTATGGGTAGAAATAATTGTAAAAAGCATAAAATTTCCCTCCTGCATGCACCTTGCATGGTAAATTATACTTTCCCAGCCCTTAGACTCCCTAGTATTTTGCACATTGTGGCAAAAATATAATTAAAACAATGGAAACATCCCTTTACCATCACATGAGTACAGCAGGGTAATAATAGTTCTGAGTCACTGGACTTGACGTGTACTAAAAGTTCAGGTGGAAAAACAAACCAGGCTAGTCAATATAATCTGTAATAAGATACAGTAGATAACATTTGTGACACTTAAAATTGCAAATCTCTGTAAAGCCCCAGCCAAAACTTAACATTTCAGAAACAATAACTAAAAACAAGAGAAGAATACAAAAGATTAGGGTTTGTATAAACATTCTTTTACGAATCTGTTCTGCACACATGGAGTACAGCTAATCCCAGTCTGTCAGCTGAAGTAGCAGGACATGCCTTGTCTATCAGGACATAGTCATGATTTCACACCAGTCTGTAAGATGAGGAGGAGAAGGAGGCGGGGCTTGACCAGCATTGGATTTGGGAACCGGGAGAGCTGACACTCATCACTTGAAAGAGAAAAAGGAACTTCATGGGCAAATGTGAGAGAAGCAGGTGCTTGACAGTTAAGGCAGGAGCAATATTACTTCACACAATGGAAGTTTAAACCTCATCCTGGAATATTTTAAGAGGCTGCTAAAATGAAGATCTTCAGTCGCTTTCATTATGTCTGGTATCTGGTAAGTGCTCACCAGTTCTCTAGCGTCCTCCTGTCGGATGAGAAGGGGATACGTATCTCTATGCCAAAGGTCTGCAGCTGTCATGTAGTGAAATTTAATTTTCAGAACAGAGCTCTGTGCCATGCTGTTTAGTTTTGTTCTTATATGAACTTCTAGGTGGCTGACTTCGAGTTGATGCCTGATGTTCGCAGATTTTGTGCTTGGAGGTCAACAGCTGTAGGTAGATTTTTAAGGCAACGTTTATGTTTCATCATCATCATTATACCTTACATACTGTGTATGCCAACATCTCCACTACCACTATCATTTAATATAATCAACATCTAGTCCTCCTTCAAAACATACGGTCATCCATCCTTTTTGCTTTCTATTTTTCTAATGTATTTTTATTTTTTGCTTGATTTCTCCTTTATGTGCTGTATATAACTGATTGGTGGTGTGTAAATATTATGTGTTCATGCTAAATTTCATTTGGTCTGATAAACAAACTAGTCTGTCATCTTCACACACACAATTTGGAGATTTACAGTTTAATCTTAGTGAAAGCATCTCAGGATATGGAATTTATGGATTATGGCTGTATAGTTGATGTTTAAGAAAACTTGTGATGATATCTGAAAAAGCCTAAAGGATCTCCTCATATTCTGTAGTCTTAAGTCATAGAATGTTTGTAATGGTAATTATACAGTTTACCTACTCGCTTCCTTACTAATTAATTTCTGCAATATTTGGTATTGTAGAAGCTTGTCTGCATTTTTTAGTTTGATGCATAAATCAAGATGAACAAGACTAAATTTCACAAATAAGCATTAGAAATTTAAACTTAAAAGAAAGAGTCCTGTTCAGAGTTATTTGTTTAAAAGATAGTTACCATTTCCAGTGACGCCAACTTGTTCTCTGTCAGCATTGTCCTTGTTTGCTTAAAGCATTGTGCCCAGAAATTAGTGTAAAGTATAGAGAGGCCAGCCATAACATCTTTCATCATCTTGCCGGTATAAAAGCTGTGGCATTTTCATGCTCTCTGCAGTATTTTAAAGCATACTGTTCTGTATCATGTAAAAATATAAGTGGTCTGCAAAACTATGCAATCTTTATAAAATGAACATATTGAATTTGTACAATAAAGGGAAATTTGATTTTGAAAAGTTGCCTAAATTGAATATCTTCAGTATAAAATCACAAATACTGTAAGTATCATGTAAATCTGTTCAAATTTAAACCTTAATTTAAATAGTCCAAAACTATATTTTTAAGAATGTATTTTGATTATTCAAGTTGAAGTTTTTTGTCATGTGCACATAGTAAGTACCTTGTACAGTTTACCTGGTACAATGGAATTCTGGAATGTCTTCTCAGAAGAGTGACAATAATACAATAACAAATAAAACACAACAAGCATGCAATATACATAATAGTGCCTTCAGAAAGTATTCCAACCCCTTCACCTTTTACACATTTTACTATGTTGTAGCCTTGTGCTAAAATCCATCCAGCCATTATCCAACCTGCTATATCCTATATAGGGTCACAGGGGTCTGCTGGAGCCAATCCAAGCCAACAATGGGTGCAAGGCAGGAAACAAACCCCAGGCAAGCCACCAGCCCACCGCAGGGCACACACACACACACACACCCACCCACACACCAAGCACACACTAGGGACAATTTAGAATCGCCAATGCACCTAACCTGCATGTCTTTGGACTGTGGGAGGAAACCGGAGTACCTGGAGGAAACCCACACAGACACGGGGAGAACATGCAATCCATGCACTGCGAGGCGGTAGCGCTACCCACTGTGCCACCGTTCCGCCCTGTGCTAAAATCATTTAAGTCAATTTTTCCTTCATCAAGCAACAAAATGAAAGTGCAAAACAAGATTTTAGGAATGTTTGCAAATGTATTAAAAATAAAAAACTGAAATATCACATTGACACAAGCATTCAGACTATTTATTCACTATTTTATCAAAGTCCCTGTGACAGTGACAGTGAGCCTGGAGGCTCTTTAGGTGACAAGCTTTGCACATCAGGGATTTTCTTTTTCTTTCTTCTTTGCAGATCCTCTCAAGCTCTGTTGGCTTGGATGGACACCATCAGTAGACAGCTATTTTAATGTAACCCCCCAAAATGTTCATTTTGGTGATTGGCTGGGCTCTGACTGGACGGGCTCCTCTAGGATTTTTTCAACACTGCTCTGTTGTATGCTTTGTGCTTAGGGTTATTGTCCTGTTGGAAGGTTAATCTTCGGCCCAACCTGAGGTCCAAAGCACTCTGGAAAATGTTTTCAATAAGGATATCTTTGTACTTTGCTCTGTTCAGCCTTCCATCAACCCTATCTAGTCTCCAAGTCCCTGCCAATTCAAAACACATCCACAGGATGATGCCACCCCAACTATGGTTCATTGTTGGAATGGTATTGCTTAGGAGGCTGTTCTCCTCCATATGTGACATTTAGAATTTAAGTTAAACAGTTCAAACTTGGTTTCATTAGACCAGAGAATCTTGTTTTTTTATAGTCCAGGAGTGCTTTTTTGCCAACTCAAATTGGGCTTTCATGTGCTGTTTGGCCACTTTGCCATAAAGCCCAGTTTAGTGGAGTCTTACAGTAGCATTTGTCCTTCTGGAAGTTTCTTTCATCTCTACACAAGTTCTGTGAAACTTAGCCAGAGTGACCATTGGGTTCTGGGTAACCTCTCTTACTAAAGACCTTCTCCCCCAATTGCTCAGTGTGGCCACCTCTAGGAATAGTCAGGGTTGTATCAAACTTCTTTGATTTAAAAAGTGTGGAGGCCACTGTGTTCTTAAGAAGCGTCAATCCTGCTGGATTTTTTGTAGCTTCCCCCAGACCAGTGCCATGACACAATCCTGTGTCTATACTATATAGACATTTCAACGGTGGGACTTTATACAGACAGGTGTGTGCCTTTCTTGATCATGTGCAGTCAATTGAATTGACCACAGGTGGACTCCAAATGATGTTCTATTTCAGTCTTTTATTTTTAAGAAATTTACAAAAATGTCTAAAATTATGTTTTGTTTCTTCGTCATTCTGGTGTAATGAGTGCTGTTTGAGGAGGAAAATGTGAGTTTAAATGATTTTAGCTTAACTGAAGGAGTCTGAATACTCCTTGAAGGCATTGTGTGTGTGTGTATGTACAGTATATAAAATATATACTGTATAATACATATATATATTATACAGTATACACACAAACACTAATATTCTTGAGCATTAGGAATAAACTTTTTGAAGTTTCAGTTTTGTCATGATTGGCTGCTCAAATGTCCTATATTCTCTATGACTATTCTATGTTAATCAGACTATTCTAAATAATGAATGTGTCTAAATGATATTTTCTTTCCAGTTTTTCAAGTTATTCATTTATTAGCTGGGGATTGTTTAATAGCATGTCAGTAATTTTATGATGTTGACAGATTTATTTATTTATTTATACATTTTAACCTTTTGGTACTAGTATTATGTTCAGCAGAGCAATGACCCTGTGTGTACCTCATGTACTTTTCAGTTGAGCATAATATAACTTATTGACCCAGTGGCTAATAATTTTGCTCAAAAAAAGCATTTAATATTTAGAAGTGAAATTATTTAAAGTATGCAAACTGCATGCTGTTTACAGGTTACAGTATTATCACTTTGCAGTCCAAATAGTTTGCCATATAGTGCAAAGGAGTAGCTCCGTGCATTTTATGAAATACTGCATATTATGTGTACTCATTTATGTACTGCATACATAATTACTGGAGCTATCAATATCCAGTATAGAGCAGTTAATTTAAAATGGGCAGTAAAAAGATATGCCTATACAGCTTTAAGTGCAGTAATTTAATACCAACTCAAATCAATAATTCATTCTTGGGGTCTAATGTATCCCTGTCGCAAAACAAAAAATAACATGGCCAGAGGATTTTCTTTAGACTGTCACGGCAAATCAACAAGTACATTTTATGAATCTGCTCATATTGTAACTCATCTGACCTTCCTTTTCTAATGCTAACACAACTTCTGCTTTGGCCTGATTAAAAGAAAGCAGTCTGTTAAGCAAATAGGTTTTTACTACTAGCAGTTTTGGATTTCATGAAGGTGTCATATGTATCTAAATGTTAACATGCAGAATGATGTTATTCCTAAACTGGCAGAGACTTAATGCACATACAGACCTGTAGAATCAAAAAAGGAAGTATATGGCATTTGAATCGTTTAATAACCTTGACCATGAAGTATACTCACAAGTTTAATGGATGGCTTGTAAGCATTTTATTAGCTGTAAATTTGAGAGGCGTTCTCTTTCAAGAGTTGTCAAATTGGGCCCTGGAGGTGTGGACCTATGTGTTAGTTACCCATAGTTACTCGGTGCAGGAGTAAATTGGTGTAAATAACAGGATTTCAAGTCATGGCCACTTCTCCTTATGCTTCATATTTAGCTTTAATGCCCACAAAGTACATAAATAACAATAAAGACACTGCCACATGTGAGGTTTGATATTCAGATCAGTTAACAAAAGTCAAATGTTTTACCTGGACTCCTTTTCCTAAGATGCTGGAACCTGGCATGAAGGATGTGCAGTTTGATACCCTGGGTAACCTATGGAATACTCTGTTGCAGACCTTGCTGTGACCCACTGTACATTGCATCGTCTGCTCTTAGCAATTCTACATTCTTAAATGTCCAGTTTAGTCCTAGTGAGGACTTTCAGATGGCTTTTCTTTCAGGTTTTCCTTTTCTTGTCTTCCTAGAGACTGTGGTGCTCTACACAACGTTTGAATTTTCTCTAGTGACAAAAGCATTACCATTGTGATGGATACCTGTGAAATTTTGACGTAATTATGATTTTTGTGTTTCTTTCTTGGTCATGTGTTAAATTTATTTTTTTAATATTTTTAAGGACTTCTCAACGGATGATACCAAGCTGGAATATAATGTGGATGCAGAAAATGGAATTGCCATGGAAGGATACCTCTTTAAAAGAGCCAGCAATGCATTCAAAACATGGAACAGGTGAGAAGCACTGTGTATCCCTGTTTCCATTGGTCAGTCATCAGTGTTACACATTGTTAATGTACATTATAGTGCAAAAACAGTAATGTACAGAATCACTTATTCTCAAAAATGGAGCCCTTTTACACAATGATCAGAATCTAATAAAGGAGTTTTTATTTAGTGCTCCATTTAGGTTGTATTCTTTAGCAGCTTACTTGTTTTGATTTAAGCTTTTCAAAACACAGAGATAGATGCTATGGTGATTTTATTTCTATTTTTGATGCAAACCACTTGTTACCAGTTGTGATCCTCAAATATTTTCAATGTACATTCTTTTTTTTTTTTTAATTTGTGCTTTTGGCGCACATGTTTATAATTACAAGAAACAAATCATTAACACAGGAGATTCTATTTTCAGAATATCAATTAATCATAAACATAATCTCACTGGAAAAATGAAGAAGTTAGATACTTGGTTTTGGAGATTGGAAAGGGTGTACAAGACGTTTCCATTGTGCGTTCATCGTACTACAGGACTTTTTTTTTTACCAGCAGTGACTTGTGACTGACAGTCATGTAATGTGACATACTCATGAGCTTATTGCTCTGTGAAGTGTAATCTAGTAAGGGCTTAGCCAGAAGCACAGTACATATAATGCAGCTGCATGGAAAGAAGAAAATGGCTGTTTTGGACTGTGCAAGCTTGTCTGTGCGATGTCTTTTCTGTAGTGTATCCCTACTGAGTGTGATAAGGAGAAAGAGAGGCTTTGGTTGCAGCTGAGTTAACCTTACATAGCAAATGTTCATGCAGCCACTGGTGCTCTTAGGCAAGCATGTTAATTGACTATCAGAATGAGGCAAGTTCACCATACTTCTGCAGTAATTTCAAATATTCATACTGTGCTGTAAAATCACGAGAGGGCTGTGTCATCTGCCATTCTCTGTGATTTCTTTATGTGTCATTTGATGTACCTAAGGCACAGAGATCCAAAAACTGCAGTTGTTAAGGTGTGGCATGTTCTTCAACTCAGAGTTGTATAGGCCGGTGCCAGCTTTAAGTAATTGATATTAGAAAATCTTGAGTGTGTTTTGTGGAAGTAAACTTAGAACCAAAAAAAAATCTTTGTTTACAAGTTGCATGATGGTACAGTAGTTAGCGTAGCTCACTCATAGCTCCTGTTCTCTTGTTCTTGTGTGGAGTTTCTTTTTTTTCGTCCTGCATCTCAAAAACTTAAAAATTATAATAGGAGGTGACTTTAAATGGCTTCATTTTGAGTGAGCATGAACATGAGGATGTTTTTCTTCCTTGTATTCTTGGGATGAACATGGCAAGATCTAATTAAAGATGAATTGAAACTCAATCCTTAGGCTGTGTGATTTGTGGTAGGGACAGACCTTTGTTTCTTCAGTGCTTTTATTTTGCATGCCAGTTTTCTCACAAAAGTGGCAGGGAAAGTGAAGAGCTGTTGTGTGCCAAGATAGGGACAAGCTAATGAGAGGGTAACTATGTGTTTCACTAGTCAGTTGTGCGTTTTAATTTGAAGAATGTTTAGGCAGCAGATGATAAACTTGTACTACATCTCGGAGATTAAAAGAAGTCGGGGAAGTACTTGACAAATAATTTAAGCTTTCTTCTGGACCAGGAATATCATCAAAGCAATAATTGTTATATTTGTTTACAAAATACTTTTCCTTTCAAGCAAGTTGACCCAGGACAGCCATACCTAAATGCCACAGTAACCCTGCTGACCTGGTGATATAAATAGCTCTTAAAATAAAAATACAGAGAGTAACAAACATTACCCTGATTTTCTTAAGGAGTGCTATTGGCCTTTCTTTGTGTTAGTTCTTGAACTATGTCCAGACTCCCATTAATAAAGCTACATGGCCTTGATGTATATGAAAGTATAGGAATACTTTACCTTATATTTACCCTATTATACAATTAATATGAGCAACAAATCATCAGATGGCTACTGATTTCCAGCAGAAAAGGCATTGAAGATGTAACCTTTCCAGTCACATGATTTAGGAAGCTGACTGACTGTGTGGCATTTTTTCTAATAAACAAGTCTCCCGCTAGCACTTGTTGTTACACTCAGCTGTAAAAAGAGGATGAATCAGAGTTTCTTTTTACTTTTGTCATCCCTGCCCATGTAACTGCCTTATTTTATGCTGGTTTCATTGGAGTCTTTCTCTGTAACTGTGCTGGGCTATTGACTAGGCACGTGCAATAACTGCACTGCAGAAAGTTAGCAGTAAACAGGAAAGCAGAAAACCTTTCATCAAAATGCATGATAACATTGAAAGCAAAATAATATAATATGAAGAAAAGCAAGTGAAAAAGATAAATGCACACAGAGCACAAATTGGGGGGCATGTTGCATGGGGGCGCATAAAGAACCTTACTCATTAGATATTGACCACTGCTGTTACCTGATCACAGCTAACTAAAGAACCGTGTTCTGCTCTGTTTTTAATGGGGACTCCATTTGTCACAGCATATACATATACATACAGTGCATCCAGAATGTATTCACAGCGCATCACTTTTTCCACATTATGTTATGTTACAGCCTTATTCCAAAATGGATTAAATTCATTTATTTCCACAGAATTCTACACACAACACTCCATAATAACAACGTGAAAAAAGTTTACTTGAAGTTTTTGCAAATTTATTAAAAATAAAAAAACCTGAGAAATCATATGTACATAAGTATTCATAGCCTTTGCTTAATACTTTGTCGATGCACCTTTGGCAGCAATTACAGCCTCAAGTCTTTTGAATATGATGCCACAAGCTTGGCACACCTATCCTTGGCCAGTTTCGCCCATTCCTCTTTGCAGCACCTCTCAAGCTCCATCAAATTGGATGGGAAGTGTCGGTGCACAGCCATTTTAAGATCTCTCCAGAGATGTTGAATCGGATTCAAGTCTGGGCCACTCAAGGACATTCACAGAGTTGTCCTGAAGCCACTCCTTTAATATCTTGGCTGTGTGCTTAGGGTCATTGTCCTGCTGAAAAATGAACCGTCACCCCAGTCTGAGGTTAAGAGCGCTCTGGAGCAGGTTTTCATCCAGGATGTCTCTGTACATTGCTCCAGTCATCTTTCCCTTTATCCTGACTAGTCTCCCAGTTCCTGCCGCTGAAAAACATCCCCACAGCATGATGCTGCCACCACCATGCTTCACTGTAGGGATGGTATTGGCCTGGTGATGAGCGGTGCCTGGTTTCCTGCAAACGTGACGCCTGGCATTCACACCAAAGAGTTCAATCTTTGTCTCATCAGACCAGAGAATTTTGTTTCTCATGGTCTGAGAGTCCTTCAGGTGCCTTTTGGCAAACTCCAGACGGGCTGCTTTGTGCCTTTTACTAAGGAGTGGCTTCCGTCTGGCCACTCTACCATACAGGCCTAATTGGTGGACTGCTGCAGAGATGGTTGTCCTTCTGGAAGGTTCTCCTCTCTCCACAGAGGACCTCTGGAGCTCTGACAGAGTGACCATCGGGTTCTTGGTCACCTCCCTGACTAAGGCCCTTTTCCCCCCCCGATCGCTCAGTTTAGATAGCCGGCCAGCTCTAGGAAGACTCCTGCTGGTTTCGAACTTCTTCCACTTATGGATGATGGAGGCCACTGTGCTCATTGGGACCTTCAAAGCAGCAGAAATTTTTCTGTAACCTTCCCCAGATTTGTGCATCGAGACAATCCTTTCTCGGAGGTCTACAGACAATTCCTTTGACTTCATGCTTGGTTTGTGCTCTGACATGAACTGTCAACTGTGGGACCTTATATAGACAGGTGTGTGCCTTTCCAAATCATGTCCAATCAACTGAATTTACCACAGGTGGACAAAAATTAAGCTGTAGAAACATCTCAAGGATGATCAGGGGAAACAGGATGCACCTGAGCTCAATTTTGAGCTTCATGGCAAAGGCTGTGAATATTTATGTACATGTGCTTTCTCAGTTTCTTTTATTTTTAATAAATTTGCAAAAATCTCAAGTAAACTTTTTTCACTTTGTCATTATGGGGTGTTGTGTGTAGAATTCTGAGGAAAAATGAATTTAATCCATTTTGGAATAAGGCTGTAACATAAAATAATGTGGAAAAAGTGATGCACTGTGAATACTTTCCGGATGCACTGTATATAGTGAAGAATGAATTAGAGACAGCACACTTATAAGGATTTGGAGTGGTAGCCCTGTATATTTATAAGGTCCAGAGCAGCTTTCCTGACTGATACTTCAAAAATGAATCAAACAGAGGACAGCATTTCGGTAGGTGAATGGATTTTTAATAGTGAACTGGCATTAGATACAGAGGGAATGCTGGGTAAAACGGACCGTTGGAAATGACGTGGAACATTGACGCCGGAAATAATGGCTTTGTTATTGTGTTTGTGGGATCGTCTGCCAGTCTTCAAAATGGTATGTTTATTCTTCTGTTTTTCTGTTGAATTAGAGAGAGAGAGATATTGCCTTGTACAAAACCTGCTTTCTTTGTGTTATCATGCTTCTTGGAGCCTCCCTAAGTGTGCGTGTGTGACAATGTGTGTGTGTGTATATATATATATATTACTCCCATGTGTGACAGAAGCCCAAAGTAGGGCCCTGCAGCTCCCCCTTCGCGACATCACTGGAACCCAGCACAGCTAGGCTGACCAATACCAAGTCCCATATAGCCCTGTGGGCCTCAGATGGGTCGTCGCACCCCAGGGGGACTGCCAAATAGCAGTTTGGGGGACATAGTGCTCTTCATAAGTAATCTCACCCTGTCCTTTCATTATTGAGGCATCACAGTTGGGTTATGGCACCGGCCACCTGCTGTCACAATTCATATGCTGTGTAAGATTTAAATCTTTAATTTGATATTAGATTGTCACTTTACTCTCAATTTTTATTATGCTTAGATATTTAAAGATTGACAGTTGGACCTTCATTATATCAAGAAAGATTGCTTCTTCATCCACCCCAGACAGTGAAAATCTGACGTGTTCATTCTGATAAGCATATTTTGATTTATAGCTCTGGATATAACACATATATCATTTCCATACTACTAATTGTAACATTGCTTTTACTGTGGCCCATTTATGTGTTTTATGTATGTTTATTCTGCATAATCTGATACATATATATTTTCTCACAGTTTGCAATGGCTGTGAATTTCTGTTACATGTACATTGATTGAGGGAGGCCCTTCTTGTAAATGATTTATCTATTTTTACTTCTAGGCGCTGGTTCTCCATTCAGAACAACCAGTTAGTATACCAAAAGAAATTCAAGGTAGGTCATTTTTTATTTTCTATGACATTTCCATTCACTGTGCAAAGCTGTTTATGGCAGCTGCCACAATGTTAAACAAAAACACTGGCATGTATGTATTTTTGAGACTGACCGTGTTTTAAACCAGTGCTGTTTGTAAAATACTTAGTTTGATGTCCCTCAGAAATTAAAATATAAAGTTAAACTGCTAATGTGCCAGAATGAAACAGGAACTGGACCTATAATAAAAGATGAGTTTCATTATTATTGTTACCATTGTACAATGTCTGTGTTTCACAACAGTACCTCAATGCAGATTACATAGGTGCACTTCTCCTATCTGGTGACTCCATTTAGGATAGCAGCTTCCCTGGTGTTCATGTAATATGGATCAATGACTACGTTTCCCATTTTTCCATCTTTACAGGATAATCCAACCGTAGTGGTGGAAGATCTACGTCTCTGCACAGTGAAACATTGTGAAGATATTGAACGCCGCTTCTGCTTTGAAGTTGTATCTCCAACAAAGTAGGTTGCATTCTACCTCATGTACACCATCTTTGAGTTGCCTAGAAATGACATTGTAAAGCAACTTGGGGAATTTTGTTTTACTTTGTTTTTAGTTGATGCCCTGCTGAATTCAGCTATTGTCTGTTTCGTGCACTGTTCTGGTATATGAGTTCTGTTTCTTGGTGAACATTTTAAATTTAAGGAGGATTTAGCAAAAAGGGTGGTTATTGTAATGTTACCAGTTATTGGTTAGTAAATTATAAAATTTGAAGACAACAGTAAAATTAGAGGGTAAAAGAGTCAGCAAAAATATTGTAAAGACCTGGACAATCGCTGAAATTGAATTAACACTTGAAAAATGCATCCTAATGTAGAAAAGTGCTACATGTAGGCCAAAACAAATATAAATATAAAATGAGCAATGATAATCTGCAAGAAGGAACATGTGGAATGGATTTAGGGATTTATATTGACACAACATTCCCATTTTCTAAGCAATGTTGTATTTTGCAGAAGCAATTAAAAAGGCAAGTAACAAATTAGGTTCTGTTGTATGAGCTGTTAAATATATATCATGGGAAAATTCTGCTCAGAAAGTGTAATGAGCTAGTGAGACTGTTGTATCTGGTGTACTGTGTGCATTTTTGGTCACCACACCAGAAAGAGATGGTATCACTAGAATGTCCATTGTGAAAAACTACTGGATGCATCCTGACACTAAATGACACATTCCACTGTGACAGGCCAAGAGAATTAGGCCTTTTAGTTTTGAAAAGAAAATACTATGTCGGGGCCTAACTCGGGTCTTCACAATTCCAAAGGCACTGATAAAATTTTATCTAAGAGAATTCTTTCCATTAAATATTGATGCTAACTTAATGATGGAAGACAAGAAGCCCTTCTGTACACAAAGGGTCATGGGAATCTTGAAACAAACTGTGTGGTTAATGTGGAAATCTTGACAGTTTTGATCAAATTTGATGGACCAAATGGTCTGTTTTTGTTCTGTGTGTTTTTCCCCAGGAGCTGCATGATGCAGGCTGATTCAGAGAAGCTGAGGCAGGCCTGGATAAAGGCTGTCCAGACTAGCATTGTGACTGCTTTTCGAGAGAAAGGAGAGGATTCTGAGGTATCTCTCCAAAATTCCAGACGTCACTTTATGCTGCTTTCTAATCTCATAATCTGCACTTTTGATACCTAGCTCAATCTGATGTATATTACCAATTTTGCATTTTGTTTAAACAAAACGGTTTTCTATTTCTTAAAAACTGAAATCTGTGGAAAATAAAATTTCTTGTGTTTCAGAGCACATATTTATCATGCATCTCCTATCACTTTAGCCCAGTCAGCTGACCCTGACAGAAGACACCTACATTTGAACTCTTAAACATTAGCTAAAAATGTACTTTGGTGAACAGAATGCAAATACGGTCTCAGGTTTGGGGACAGCAATAGTAAGAATAAACGTTATGGTGCATTTCAGGGGTTTTTTTTTAATTTTATTTAAACGGTGCTGTATGTTTCTGAGGTATTTCAATCATACAATCTGTGCCATTGTGGCAATACTCATTTTATAAAAGGAGACATATGAAAAAGAAAATGAATCAAAAGGTTAGTTGATCTGAATTCAGCTGACAGGCTAAACCATACATATATACTTTGCTACACCTCAGCTGCATAGTTTGATCCAAATGCAAGTTCTTTTCACTTTAATATCTTATTTTGTTATTCAGAAGCTAGACAGGAAATCCTCCACATCTACAGGCAGCCTAGATTCTGGCAGCGATCCCAAGGAGAAAGTTGTTAAAGGGGAAAACATACTACAGCGCATTCAGAGCAATGCTGGGAATGGCATGTGTTGTGACTGCGGCATGGCTGATCCCCGCTGGGCTAGCATCAATCTGGGCATCACACTATGCATTGAATGCTCTGGGATACACAGGTAAGACATTTGTTATATTGTCTAAGGTTTCACATAGAAAATACCTTTACCATTTTCTAGCTGATTGTAGTAGAAACACTTCCTTATGTAGAGTGCACCACCACAAGTAAACATTTGGCGTAACTTGTAGAGTAATTGGCAGTTGAGACCCCCCAACATATTAAAAGAAAAAAAAAAATTAAAAAATCTCTTTCTTCAGTTCAAATCTTTTGTTAGACCAACGGAGGTCCAACAGGCAGGCATTGTATGAAGGCTTGAAGAGACAGAATATGTCATATGGAAAATGAATCTCATTAGGACCTCCGTGTCATTGCTGCCAGTTGTCTCATTGCCTTTTGTGTAAAGCCATGAACTGAGTACCTGACTATACAATCAGGTTGATTTAACACCACTGAATTTGCAGCTCATAAGTATGAATGTATATAACACATATACTGTATGTATATCACACATTTTACTAAACAATTGATATGATGCAGTAGAAAGTGATGCAGTGTTGACTAACAGAACTGTAAAAATAGGCCTGCTTTTAGATCATTTTAGAATTATTACTTTCTTTTGCTCTCAGCTGATTATGAGGCACTGATGATTCTTCATTTCCATCTCTCTATCTCTTTCTCTTCCAGGAGCTTAGGAGTGCATTTTTCAAAAGTGCGGTCTCTTACTTTAGACTCCTGGGAACCTGAATTACTAAGGGTAAAATATATATATATATATATATATTTTATTAATCTGCCTGCAAAATTGTATGTATGCATGGAATCATAACCACAATAAAGCATTCAGAATAAGTGGGCATAGTTAAAGGATCATGGCAGATCAGTGCAGAGGATAAAATCAAGTGCATCAACATGCAGTGTGAAATTGGCAATTCACTTTTGATATTACATATTCCGCATTCAGCAGCATAAGTATGTCTCTTGTGTTAACATAGATGTGAGACAATTTTTCTTTATAGATCTACACCCTTACTTTTTCATTCTGGAATGATAGCCTCTGAACCTAGAACATAGTACATCTCAGTTGTACCAAGCTGCTCACAAATAGCACACAAGTGGAGAATGTTAGTAGATCTTATAACATGAAATAGGTGAGGAAAACAATACAGAACAATGTTACAAAAACATTCATAGAGGGTAACTAAGATGAGGAAACAGGATGCCTCACTAAAGCATTTCCCAATGAGGAAAATATGTGGCTGTCAATAAGCCATGAGAAACTGAAGGAACTGTTGGACCAGGATCGACAAGAGTGTCATGGACAGAAAAAGAAACTGGTCAACTGAGAGAGACAGGATCTTGAGATAGGACAGGGTGTAGGAGGCTGCCACTTTGATTCACTGCCTGTAGAAGCATGAAATTTTGGAGATGCAAGGGAATGATAGAAATGAAGACTTGGGTTCTACCATAATGTACTTGGACTTTTCTTTAGTGTTTTTATTGTATCCTTTTATTTTTCCTATGACAGCTGATGTGTGAATTGGGAAATGATGTTATAAACAGGATATATGAAGCTCGACTGGAAGAGATGGGTGCTAAAAAGCCACAGCCAGGTGATCCCAGGTATAATCTTCCATTTTCTTTCTTTCTTTTGTCTGAATTATTGTAAATGATACAGTTTTCCTCCCTCATCTGCAAAGGTTAATATGCTGTTCCAAATTGACCCCAGTATAGTGCCAGGATAGGCTTCAGCTCCTATGGTCATGCTTTAGATTAAGCAGGTTTGGTAACAACTAGGAGAATGAATTGGCATAGTAGCCTTGTACTTTCAGTAAGAAAGTCTGTCTACATTAGTTTCTTTGCTTTCAGGCAGGACATTGAGGCTTACATCAGAGCAAAGTATGTGGAAAGAAGGTTCGTCCGAAAGCCCAGCCCAGCAGAGCAAAGGCTGAAGATCATATCATTGAAAAATGAGGAGAAGAGACTTAGTGGTAGCTTGGAATATCTTCCACCGCGCCCACCACCACCAACACCTAAGCAGAGGCCATCTTCTAACATTTCAGGTATGGTCTAATCATTACTGTGCAAAGAATTGTCACGTTGGAAGGCTGAAATTAGGAACTGGAAATGCTGATGAGTAAAGGCTTATTTATTTTAAGCTGCTTTCCCAAATGTACAACATAAAACACAAATTCCAAATCCCTTAGGTGCTCTCTTTTGAGAATAAGGCAGCAATAGGATAAGTAAAGCGCAATTCAAACAGTCCTACAATTGCTGAATTACAGTTTTAACTGAAGTAGAGTCTTGGCATGTTTTGTAGGGAAAAAAAATTAATTTGTTAAAGGATCATAGGTTAACTTTTTTTTTTTTTTTTAGAAGAGGTAAAATAAATGTATTTCTAAGGTCAAAACTAACGTCCTTTTATCCTGTTCCTCCTCCTTTGAAACATTCCCCTCTCCTTACCCCACCTTCCCCTCTGGCCTGCTTTCTGCTTCTTAACTAACCTGCACACTGTCAGCAGCTGCAGTCTGCAGTGACGAGGCCCGCCGGGAGTCTCTCTTCTGTCCCGATGAGCTTGATTCGCTCTTCTCCTACTTTGACACCTCTTCAAAGCTACGCAGTAGTAAGTAATGCACTCGCTCTGGGAGTAAACATTCTGCTTGCGGCTGACCGACACTTCTGCCACCCTTCATTCTGTCCAGGCTTTGTCTTTGGTTACTGCTTATTTCATTTCATGTCTGTGCCAATAGTGTGTGTCTAAACATTTAGATTTTTTTTTTAACCGCCCCCCCCTTTTTATTTGGTGAATGAAAAAACACACTTCTCCTACTTCTGACGATGTTTTTAATGGTGTGATGTTAATTTTTTCTATTTGACTGTATGCATCTGTGTATGTATTATTTCTTCTATATTTTTTCAAGGGCGACATGTCTCCTTTGTCAGATTTCAAAACCCTAATTCTCATATTGAGCAAGAAAGTAAATATATTTTTTGGGGAACAAAAAAATAAATTTACATTGAGTACTTCCTAAAACAGACAAAAAGTGTTTTTTGAATTGTAAATTATTAAATAATTAAGAAAGTTATTCACTTCAGCCTTTCTAGTGTTAATATTGAACCATTGAAACATTTTATTTTCCATCTCAGCTTAAAATGTCAACATAGTGATGTAAGATTTTTACTTGTATATTTCCTGAAGACTAGTGACAGTATAACGTATCAGACAACAAATAAATTCAAATGCAGACAGTGAATAATTCATCAAATGATAAATACAGTATTATACTATATACAATGCAGTACAATACAATTTATTTTAGTAAAGCCCAAAATCACACAAGGAGTGCCACACCGGGGTTTGACTCTCTTAGAAGACAAGGTAAAACTCCCAAAAAAAACCTTGTAGGTAAAAAAACTGAAAAAACCTTTGGAAAGGCAGTTCAAAGAAGAGACCCCTTTCCAGGTAGGTAGTGGGTGTCAAAAAAAGGGTAATTACAATACAATACACAGAACAGAACACAAGTAATCCTCAATACAATATAATAGTGCAATAGAAATATTACAAGTACAGAGCAGAATTCAATAGTAGACAATACTATAATACTATGATTTGGATTTGTTCAGAGTCCTGGAGACCTCAGCCATCAAGCTGCCTCTCCTTATTGGCCATTCCACAGCTGAGTCAGCGCTAGGCCAGCCAATTCAATGAAAGGACCCCTCTATCCGACGATTCATGTGATTCTCCATCAGGGATGACTTTACCTTAGGCAGGCAAAACAACTTGGCAGGTGGACTGTGGCACCAAGTACCACATTTCAGTACCAAGAAGAGAAACAAAATAGGTGAGGGTTAGTAACAAATTATAACTATCATGTTACTTATGTTTTAGTGCGAATGACTAACAACAGAGATGCAGTCTGTACAGTTAATTAGCAGCTCTAGTCAGGATATGCTAAACTGAAGTAGTGGTGAGTCTTCAGCCGGGATCTGAAAGCTGAGATTAAAGAGGCATCTCTTATAGTAGCAGGCAGACCATTCCACAGTTTAGGGGCCCTGTAACTGAAGGCTCAGCCTCTCATTGTTATTTTATTAATTCTTGGAATCATTAGCAGGCCGGCATCTTGGGATCTTAATATGCGCTCTGGTTTGCAAGTTATGATAAGTTCAGACAAGTAAGTGGGACCTTGGCCATTTAAAGCTTTATATGTTAATAGGAGGATTTTGAAATCTGCCCTAAACTTAACCAGGAGCCAGTGTAAGGATTCAAGAACTGGAGTTATGTGTTCGTATTTTCTTGTTCTTGTAATAAGTCTTGCAGCAGCATTTTGGATTAACTGAAAGCTGTATAGAAAACAGTTAGAACATCCAGTGAACACCGCATTGCAGTAGTCAATCCTACTAGAAATAAATACATGAATTAATTTCCCAGAATCCTTCTTATTTAGAAAATGCCTTAATTTCCCAACATTTTTAAGATGGAAGAAACATGATTTGGACAACTTTGTAATGTGCGGTTTAAATGACATGCTAGAGTCAAAGGTAATGCTTAGACTACAGGCTAATTAAGTAAAATTAATGGTGATTCCAACTGAGTTAAATTGTAACAGTTGTCACATGTTTTCATGGTTGTGTATTCTTTTAACCGTTTCTGCCTCATGCTTCCTTTAGGGTGTATGCCCAGAGGAATCATTGACTGGGGAATATTTCTTTAAGGGGAGTAGGGGTCCAAACAGCGCCTGTGGGTCCTGGCTAAAATCTTCCTTAAAAGGCAAGGAGGCGTAGTTTAAGGGGGAGAGAAGAAAAAGAAAGGAAGCGAGGAGGGCGGAGGAAGAAGAAAGGTTGTTAAAAGAAGAAGCTGTGAAGGAGAACGGAATTTGTAAAAGAAGCGCTTGGTAAAAGCACGGAAGGCTCCGAAGTTCACGGTTGGACGCAACAAAAAGGAGTGCGGGCTAACAGGAAAGCATCTTCGGAGTGCACGGCTTCAAGTATATTTTTTGTTGAGGGTAGCGGCCATGGAAGGACGTTAACGCTCAGACTCCCGGGTGAGACGGATTTCATCTCTTAACGAAGGATCGCCCCAAGCCGGTGAGATCGCTCCTTTTACTTATAAATCAGATTACTAGGCAGCGGAACGGAGTTGTCTAGATTACTGGACTATTCACGGACTTCCCAGGCCGTGTGGCTAGACTCTTTTTAAATCAACCTTATATAAAAGGGAATGGGGAACATGGGGGGATTGTGACTCTGTGGGTATAATTTTATATTTGTATATATGTGTATATATGTGTATTGCTATAGATATCTATTTTGAATATAGGGGGGGTGTTGTTTAAAGGATATATCTTGGGTGCTTTTCTGGGCTTTCTTTCTTGCTGTCTGTCTGTATAGTATATAAGGGGTTGGTCTATTACTGGGTGTATATTTTTTGGATAAGGAGGGACTTAAATGAAGGGTTATTACTGGGGTGCTTTATAATATATATATATATTTTTTGGTTAAACAATTGTTAGATGTGTATTTCTTTTTGATATAAACAACTCCATCTGGGGAACATCAAAGTTGGGTCTAAGGTTCTGTCGGTGCTCGGACATTATAATAATAATTTCCTATTAGAAGGAGTTTTTTGTGTGTGTCGGACTCCTCAACCATCAATTAGTGGAGTTCGCTACATAAGTGGTGGCCCGTACGGGGACCGATTTGAACCGGGGTTTAATTTATTTGATTTCTTTTTTTTTTCTTCCTGTTTGTGGATTTATATACTTAGCTAGTTACCAGTTATGGCTACTGAGGCTTTAGAGCAGGGGCTCGATGGTGATGAAGATCTGCTGGCCGAAGAATCCATGGTCTTGGGCCCACACGTCACTGTCAGGGCTTGCGAAAGAGTCAGAGAAGTTACGGGCATGTTGCAACGTTTGTATATGGATGACACCCTAGGAACTAATAGATCAGACATCAGTCTTCCATCTCCAATAACAGAGTTATTCGATAGGGTCCAGAGAATTGAAGGAAGGTTGGACCAGATGGTGGACACGCTGATGGCGCGAGGAATCTCTTAGGGAATATATGGATACCACCTTTTCTCATTTGGAAGAGGCTATGGTTTGCCAGGCAGAAGATATTCTTAAAGAAACTGTGGCCTGTTTTGAACGAAGAGATAAGAAGTGGCAGTCAGAATTGCAGGATGTGGTTCATCAGAGTACTCAAGGAAGGTGGCGTCCATTTAGCCATTCAACTCCATCGGGGCAGACTATATTGAGACCAGCAGTGTTGCCTGCTCCATCGGCAGCATTGCGCATGGACTTTCCCAAGATTGGGGAAGCTTATACCACCGATGACATTCTACGATTTGTGGAGCAGGGGGATGCCTTTATGGAGGTGCACTCTCTGACATCCAGCGAACTTATGGGGGTTTTGAATGCCTCTCTACACGGAGCAGTCGGTTGTTGGTGGCAGGCTGCCAAACGGACTATTGCGGATTGGGCTTCATTTAAGACAGCTTTTTTAGATGCCTTTCTACCCTCCGATTACTATGAAGAATTGGAACGGAGAGTACGAGAAATGGAACAGCAACCAGGGCAGGCCATTCGGGACTTTGCATATGAGTTCCAGGCCTTATGTCTTAAATGGAAACCAGACATAACCGACGAAGAAATCTTGCCGCTTATTGGGAGCATGCAACTCGAGACTGGCGGGAACACTCAGGGGCATGGTGAGGACGGTGGATGATCTCGTCAAACTGGGATCCATGGTGGAACGAGACTGGGCGGCTAAAAGAGGGTTTAGGCCGTCAAAAACAAAACCGGGGGAATCAACCAATACCGGTAATAAATACCAGAAGAAAGAGCCAATAGATGGTCAGCTAGCAACTGTGTTTGGTCAACCTTCCCTTCTGGTGGTTCCAGTTCAGCTAGAGGCTTATGGGGAGAAGCCATAGTGGATACAGGGAGCACGTTTACCCTCATGCGCCTCAGTATGTGGCAAAAGATTAAGACCTCGGAGGACGAACTGACAGAGTCCACTTCGGTCAAGTTTATACTGGCGGATGGCAGAAGAGGGTCGCTCTGGGAAAGGTTCAGATCAAATACCAATTACAGCAGACGATATGGAAGACTGACACTTTCATACTGGATGATGCCCACCTGGCCATGCCCTTACTTCTAGGGTTGGACTCCATTATGGCTGCACAGATGACCATTTGCCCTTCTCGAGGAGAGTATAGCTTGCCTGGGGGTGGGGTGTTCCAGTTTGGAAGAAAAGGATCGGAAGAGCTTGGCCAACCCATCTCCCAGTTTTATTTAGCGGTGGCAGAGGTCCTGGACAAGGCCATGGACCCACTTATAATTAATCAACGGAAGAGGTACGTCCATTGTTAGGCAGATGGCCATCAGTATGGACAGACCAATTGGGGACTACTCAGATTGTCTCCCATGTTATTTATACAACTGACGAGTTGCCCATTAAACATCGGGTTTATAGAGCCTCTCCCCAAAAACTTCAAATTATTAGGGAAGAGCTTGCTAAGATGCTGCAGGCTGGCATAATTGAGCCATCATCTTCTCCATGGGCTTCGCCAGTGGTGTTGGTTCGGAAAGGGATGGATCACATCGGTTCTGTGTGGACTACCGAGCCCTAAACGCTAAAACCCGAGTGGATGCTTATCCTATGCCCCTAGTCCATGACATTCTGGAATCGCTCCATGGGGCAACAGTATTTTCCACCTTGGATCTACGCTCCGGTATTGGCAGGTACGGATGGGTGAAGACAGCGTACAGAAGACGGCAGTGATAACTCCGGAGGGTTTGTACCAATTTCGGGTTATGCCCTTTGGGTTGGTCAATGCCGGAGCTACATTCCAGAGGTTAATGGAACAAGTCCTGAAGGGGCTACTGCGGAAAATTTGTTTTGTATATATAGACGACATCATTGTATTCTCACCAACAAAAGATCAACACTTGCTGGATTTAGAAACAGTGTTTCGTCGTCTCCATCAAGCCAACCTGACCTTGCACTTAAAGAAGTGCCATCTGATGCGATCCCAATTGACCTTCCTTGGCCATGTGGTTTCAGCAAGAGGAGTGGAGGTGGATCCCGAAAAGACCATCGCCATACGGGACTATCCAACCCCTACCAACGTGAAAGATCTGCAGAGGTTTTGGGGATGATAGGGTGGTATCATAAATTTATACCAAACATGGCAGACAGGGCAGCTCCTTTGCATCACCTCACCAA
Organism: Polypterus senegalus; assembly: GCF_016835505.1. Lineage (NCBI taxonomy): Eukaryota > Metazoa > Chordata > Cladistia > Polypteriformes > Polypteridae > Polypterus > Polypterus senegalus. Next base: position 196,936,332 of record NC_053154.1, read on the forward strand.
GAAGGGAGCCCCGTGGAAATGGTCACCCAATGCCAGGAGGCAGTAGACAGGCTGAAGACCGCTCTGCAGGAGCCGCCCATCTTGGCACAGCCGGATCCACAACTACAGTTTCGGGTAAATACTGACGCAAGTAATGTGGGACTGGGGGCGGTGCTTACACAGTGTCATACCAGTGGGGAGCATGTCATTGCCTATGCCTCAAGGAAATTAAGGGGACCTGAGCTTAACTACTCAGCCAGTGAAAAGGAATGTTTGGCTGTAATTTGGGCTGTGGAGAAGTGGCGGCACTATTTAGAGGGGACAGTATTCAGCGTTTATACTGATCATAATGCTTTGACCTGGGCTTTCAAGTGCTCAAAAACTTCTTCCAGGCTTACGAGATGGGTGCTTCGCTCCAAGAATTCAAATTCCAGGTTTACTACCGGAAGGGTCATGGCAATATAGTACCAGATGCGTTGTCTCGGATTCCTGAAGAGTCCCAAGAGGTACTGGTGGCTGTGGTCAAACCCTCTGTGTCTGAACTGCCCCTAGACTTGCAGGTAATCGCCGAGCTCAAACAACTTGTTCTGTTTGTCAGGGGTGCAGGGAAGGTTCAGGGAGTAGATCTGGGCATATCAGATATGAAGAACTTCAAGGGGTGCTGTATCAGTGATCCCTCGAGACTTGGAGGCCACAAGTATCAGCTAGTGGTTCCCCAAGAGCTAACTTCAATTTCTCCAATACTTCCATGACAGTCCTTTTGGGGGTCACCTGGGAAGACCAAGACCTTATTACGGATCCTGGAGGTAGCCTGGTGGCCCACCATTCGTAAGGATGTCTGGTACCATGTTAAAAACTGTCAGATATGTCAACAGTATAAGATTCCTCCAGGAAAACCGGCTGGTTTATGCCAATCCACAGTGGTGAAGGAACCAGGAGAAATGGTGGGAGTGGATTTGATGGGTCCTTTCCCTAGGTCCAAGAATAAAAAGACTGTATTATTAGTAGTGGTGGATTATTATTCCAAATGGGTGGAACTGTTTGCTTTGGCTAATGCAAAAGCAGGGAAGATATGCTCCATTCTTAGGGAAGACATCTTCACTCGGTGGGGTGTACCAAAATACATGGTGTCTGACAGAGGACCACAGTTTACCTGTGGTTTGATGGAAAACTTATGTTCCAGATGGGGGGTGATGAAAAATTGACAACAGCCTATCATCCCCAAACGAACATGACTGAACGGGTAAACAAAACCCTTAAAACTATGATTGCATCATATGTGGGAAGAACCATCAAGACTGGGACCGCTGGTTGCGGAGCTTCGATTTGCGCTCAATACTGCAGTACGAAGTTACCGGAGAGACCCCTGCTCTATTGGCTGTTGGTAGGCAGATCAAGGGACCCCTGGAGCGTCTCATTAAAGCCCCACACCCTAATTCAGTGTCTTATCTGACGATACATCAGCTAGTCACCTTAAAGAAGCAAGTGGAGAGTCGTGTGGCAAAGGCCAAAGCCAGGCAAGCCAGATCTTACAATAAACGTAGGAAAGAGGCCCACTACGATGTAGGGGATCTGGTCTGGATTAGGTCTCACCCACAATCCTCTAGAATAGATCAGTTTGCTTCCAAGCTTGCCAAAATATATTGGTCCGGCAAAATACTAAAAATTTTAGGACCTAATAATTACAGGGTTCAGTTTGAGACGGGAACAGAGTCTAAAAGTGACACTATGCATATAGTGAACCTAAAGCCCTACTTTGGTCCCTCTCCAGAGGGGGGGGTGGGGACTATGTAACGGTTGTCACATGTTTTCATGGTTGTGTATTCTTTTAACCGTTTCTGCCTCATGCTTCCTTTAGGGTGTATGCCCAGAGGAATTATTGACTGGGAATATTTCTTTAAGGGAGTAGGGGTCCAAACAGCGCCTGTGGGTCCTGGCTAAAATCTTCCTTAAAAGGCAAGAGGGCGTAGTTTAAGGGGAGAGAAGAAAAGAAAGGAAGCGAGGAGGCGGAGGAAGAAGAAAGGTTGTTAAAAGAAGAAGCTGGGAAGGAGAGCGGAATTTGTAAAAGAAGCGCTTGGTAAAAGCACGGAAGGCTCCGAAGTTCACGGTTGGGCAACAAAAGGAGTGCGGGCTAACAGGAAAGCATCTTGAGTGCACGGCTTCAAGTATATTTTGTTGAGGGTAGCGGCCATGGAAGGACGTTAACGCTCAGACTCCCGGGTGAGACGGATTTCATCTCTTAACGAAGGATCGTCCCCAAGCCGGTGAGATCGCTCCTTTTACTTATAAATCAGATTACTAGGCAACGGAGCGGAGTTGTCTAGATTACTGGACTATTCACGGACTTCCCAGGCCGTGTGGCTAGACTCTTTTTAAATCAACCTTATATAAAAGGGAATGGGGAACATGGGGGGATTGTGACTCTGTGGGTATAATTTTATATTTGTATATATGTGTATATATGTGTATTGCTATAGATATCTATTTTGAATATAGGGGGGGTGTTGTTTAAAGGATATATCTTGGGTGCTTTTCTGGGCTTTCTTTCTTGCTGTCTGTCTGTATAGTATATAAGGGGTTGGTCTATTACTGGGTGTATATTTTTTGGATAAGGAGGGACTTAAATGAAGGGTTATTACTGGTGTGCTTTATAATATATATATATATATTTTTTGGTTAAACAATTGTTAGGTGTGTATTTCTTTTTTTGATATAAACAACTCCATCTGGGGAACATCAAAGTTGGGTCTAAGGTTCTGTCGGTGCTCGGACATTATAATAATAATTTCCTATTAGAAGGAGTTTTTTGTGTGTGTCGGACTCCTCAACCATCAATTAGTGGAGTTCGCTACATACATGGTGCTGATAACGCCAAGGTCGTGGGTTCGATCCCCGTACGGGCCACCACTTATGTAGCGAACTCCACTAATTGATGGTTGAGGAGTCCGACACACACAAAAACTCCTTCTAATAGGAAATTATTATTATAATGTCCGAGCACCGACAGAACCTTAGACCCAACTTTGATGTTCCCCAGATGGAGTTGTTTATATCAAAAAAAGAAATACACACCTAACAATTGTTTAACCAAAAAAAATATATATATATTATAAAGCACACCAGTAATAACCCTTCATTTAAGTCCCTCCTTATCCAAAAAATATACACCCAGTAATAGACCAACCTCCTTATATACTATACAGACAGACGGCAAGAAAGAAAGCCCAGAAAAGCACCCAAGATATATCCTTTAAACAACACCCCCCCTATATTCAAAATAGATATCTATAGCAATACACATATATTCACATATATACAAATATAAAATTATACCCACAGAGTCACAATCCCCCCATGTTCCCCATTCCCTTTATATCAGGTTGATTAAAAAGAGTCTAGCCACACGGCCTGGGAAGTCCGTGAATAGTCCAGTAATCTAGACAACTCCGTTCCGCTGCCTAGTAATCTGATTTATAAGTAAAAGGAGCGATCTCACCGCTTGGGACGATCCTTCGCTAAGAGATGAAACTGCCTCACCCGAGTCTGAGCGCTAACGCCCTTCCATGGCCGCTACCCTCAACAAAAAATATACTTGAAGCCGTGCACTCCGAAGATGCTTTCCTGTTAGCCCGCACTTTTTGTTGCGCCCAACCGGAACTTGAGCCTTCCGTGCTTTTACCAAGCGCTTTTACAAATTCGCTCTCCTTCACAGCTTCTTCTTTAACAACCTTTCTTCTTCCTCCGCCTCCTCGCTTCCTTTTTTTTCTTCTCTCCCCTTAAACTACGCGCCTCCTTGCCTTTTAAGGAAGATTTTAGCCAGGACCCACAGGCGCTGTTTGGACCCCTACTGCCCTTAAAGAAATATTCCCCAGTCAATGATTCCTCTGGGCATACACCCTAAAGGAAGCATGAGGCAGAAACGGTTAAAAGAATACACAACCATGAAAACATGTGACAACCGTTACAAAATGATGACAGAATATTGTTGCGATCAGCGTCATTCCCTCCAACAATTAACATCTCTGTTTTATCGGTGTTTAAAGACAAGCAGTTCTCATCCATCCACTCCCTTAATTCACTAACACAACTAATTAAAGACAACACTGGAGAAACTTCATTTTCATTCGGGTGAAAATTAACATTGTTTTCTGATGATATTTTCCAGTGGAAGCATGTAAAGTGAAAACAGTAAAGGTCCCAGTACTGAGCCCTGTGAGACACCATATCTCACTTCTGTGTATATTGATGGAGTACTGTCAGCACATTTGTGTATGTACTGGAATTGATTTAATAAATAAGAACTAAGCCAGGGAAGGACAGTGCCTGTAAGCCCAACATCATATTCTAGCCTGTGCAGTGAAATACAATGATCAGTGGTATCAAACGCTGCATTTAAGTCTAACAACATAATTACAGTGGAGTTTCCTTTATCAGACGATACCAGAATGTCATTTACAGCACTTATTAGTGCTGTTGCTGTACTACGACCAGTACGGAAGCCAGACTGGAATTTCTCAAATAAATATGTCGTGTTTAAGGTGTGACTCAAGCTGATTGGCGCATACATTTCAAGTATTTTAGAGAGAAAGGGTAAATTTGAAATGGGTCTATAATTATTCAGTATGGGTAGGTCTAGGTCTGACCTTTTTAAGTAATAGTTTGATGAATGATACTTTTAGTGCATCAGGTACTGTGCCATGCAATAATGAATTATTAATAATGTTAAGAATAGATACTGCAAGAACATCCATTGTGCTTTTTACTAATTTTGTTGGTACTGGATCTAGGGAACAAGCAGTAAGTTTCATTTTGGAAATTATAAGTCAAGACTTCCTGCTCTGTTACAGGATTAAAATTCATAAAGGTTGAATGCAATGTGAGACAGGGTCTGCCAAGCTAGTATGCAAGTCCTGGGATCTTATATTTTTAATTTTCACATTAAAGAATTTCATAAAGTCTGTACTGCTAACTTCTGTTGGTGTTTTGCACTGTAGATCTGAATTCCCATTTGTTAAATTAGCCACTGTTCTAAACAGAACCCGAGGATTTTTATTATTGTTATCTATTATTTTAGAATAGTAGTGTGACCGAGCTTTCTTATATTTTTTACACTCTCTATCCATGCAATTTGAAAGACCTGCAACTTTGTTGTTCTCCATCTGCACTCCAGTTTTCGACACTCTAATTTAAGAGCTTGAATATTCTCATTAACCAGGGAGAGTTTCTATGTGCTTTGATGACTTTTATTTTTAGGGGAGCCACTGTGTCCAGAGCATCTCTCAAGATCATATTATAATGGGATATTAGCTGATCTAAATTGTTTTCCATGTTTACATTTGATGTTAACTAATCTAAATTCTTTTCTACAATTGCACTTGACTTACTCACAGTATCTATAAATTTTGAAGCAGAATTAAAATCTACACATCACACTGTCTTTGTTTTAATCTGAGAGTGTATTGGTAAAAGCAGAACCAAATCAAACGTAATTAAGTAGTGATCAGAAATAACTTCTTTTAGCTCTTCAATATTACATGATCATAATTTATAGCCAAATCAGATAAAAAGTTGCTAAATTCAGTCATGAACAATGAATTGTGGCCCTGGTGGTCTGTAGACTAGCACTATAATTGTTTTGGAATTGGTTTTATTATTTAAAATGAATGCCTCAAAGGATGTGAAGTCGCCTAAATTTGTAGAAGTGATTTGCATTTTGTTATAATTAATTATTCCTTGACCAGAATCTCTAGACTTATGAAGGAACGAGTATCCATGTGGTGACGCTTTAGCTAGGGGAACAGTGTTACATTTACTAAGCCAGGTTTCAGTGAGAAGACACAGATCAGATTTTGTATTTAATATAATATCATTTACCAAAACAGCTTTACTTCCAAGAAAACGAATGTTCATTAAGCAGTATTTAAAACTGAATACTACTTTCTATATACGCAGAACAATATATAAGAAATAATTGAAAAGCATTTGTTAGTATGAATATGAGTGTTGGTTGAGTAGCCTTAGTGCTCATTTATACTTCATACTGAGAACACATACACACACGCATCATAGCTGGCACGCGTTCCTAGCGTTCATTTGACGTGTCCTCTGAACACGTCCTTAGAAATTAAAAAAACATGTTAAAAAAAAGCAGAAAGCTGCTTTGAGGATCATCTAGGATCGATCTACATGCTTCAATGTTTGATGAATGGTTCGATGTTGTGAAGCCAAATGCTGACATACAAATGCATTCATGGTGCTTTTATATTGAAGCGTTGCATATTCCCCATCATAATGACACTATACATTTGAAAGGTCTCACATACCATCTTCTGTGCCATCTGTGTTAAGGACATGGTGAAAAGGTATATTTTGTGATTAAAGTGGATATTTCAGCTTTAATCTTGAAATGTCCACTTTAACCTTGTAATTTACTTTATCATTAAAGTAGACCGTCATAAAAGTCATCTTAAAACTGACCAAGTTGTTAATCGCTATGTGTTTCTGGGGCTTCCTCCTGCCCTGACAGCAGCAATCGCCACACAGAACACATTATATTTATAATATTCCAGCTCTCTGCACATTTAGAATCCTTAGATTTGTACTTGATATCACTTTTATGATGAAATGCATTAAAGTATGTATATTGCATTTTACCGATACGTTGTTAACTTCATTTAAATAATGAATACTGATAATAATTACACATGTTGTGGTGGCACGGTCTGCCTCACGATGAGCTGATGCCCTGTCCAGGGATTGTTTTTGTCTAGCGCCAGATGTTTGCAGAAATGGGTGGATCCCTGAATTGATGGATTTAATCATTAAACATCCTTTTCAGAGATATTGCGGCAACGTGTCCTCAGAATTTAATGGATCTTTCAGGCAATTCACAACACAGCAAGCTGAATCTGTTCTCACTATGATGATATCTTGCACTGCCACCTGGTGTAATCTTCCAGATTTACGTACAGTACGCAGGCAAGTATGAACAGTACAACGCTTGCGTATCGTCACGTCGTATGAAGTATAAACCTGGCGTTAGGGTTATAACTGTTTCAAAAAGGCATATGGTGCTAGAAAGTATCAGCATGTTGCATGTTGGTTAGCACATACAAATACGTATTTCACTATACTCTGTACATTTAATGTTAATGACTGTATAAGTTTAGGTTGACTGAAAGTTTTCTGATGTAAAAAAATGTTTATATTAGTGCTAAACTGACCTGATAAAAGGTCATAAAACGAATATTTCCAAATATCATATATACCTACGTCGTTTTTTCATAAACCTTAAGGTAGATGCTAATTCAGCATGAGCAGGAACACTCAATAAAGCTGAATGAAAATAATTCAAGTGACGGTGAGATACGAAGAAGGCAGATTCACCAGCGTTTGTGTGTCAGCTTTTACCCCTCCAGATCAGAGAATTTCCAGTTCCATTTTCTCAAAACACCACTCACATCTACAGTTATTCCCAGTTTCAGATAAAGAGTAACCACGTCAGATCTTAAATCCTTACGAGCCATGCACGATGGCACAGTGCTTTACTGCATTATTATTAATTATTATTATTATTATTATTATTACTAGTGGAACATCTGCAAAGCATGTAGTTCATTTGACAGTGTTACAGTACTTGGACCTTGTTTGTAGCACTTAGCTGGTCTCCTGCGCTACAGGAGTGTGACTTGTCTTGTGACTTGTCTTGCTGCTGCACAGACAGCTCTGGGGAACAGCAAGCAGGGTGGGGTGGGCACTTTTTGTGAGGGTACAGGGAACCTTTCCTAGGAAGAGTTAAGTGACGGGGTGAGGGATAAGTTGCAGGGCATTTGCCCCAAATAATCAGATCAGTTTGAGATCATGAACATCAGTTAAAGAGAGACCAGCAGGGTAAGAATAGTGAGAGAAGAAAGAGCAGGCAAGAGGTAAGCAGGGCAAACATAGACATGTTTTATTATTTCTGAGGTGTCCAACATGTAGTGGCAGTGTACTATTTATATTGCATCATTCTGAATAAAAAGCCATTTGGCACCAGAATCGTCACAGTATCATGTCAGTGTCTGCACAATCTCTGCTTTTTGTGGCCTGTATATTTCTAATTATACTTCATTCTTTTTGGTATGATGTATCAAACCAGAAACCACATATGACACAGATTAATTGTGTGACACAGTATATTTGCTGACGCTAACAAGGCTCTTTAAAGTGAGAATTTTAAATGGTTGTAATAAAAGTAGAATTAAAATTATGACAGGAGTTTTCCATTTGTTTTAATGAGAAGATCTTAGTATTAAACAATGCTTAGGGATCTCAGGTATATGAGTGAATTCATATAGGATCAGATCCAGAATGATTATTTCATGGCATTAGAGAAGAATTTTGAAAAACTGTTCAGAGTACACCTGTAGATCAAAGTGCAGAGCAGTGGGACAGAAAAAAAACTGTCCCTAACTATTTTGTGAAAGAGTGCGACTCTAGTTTTACTAATAAAAATAACAAGCTAATTTTGTAAAATTACAAAAAGGCTGATTATGGTAGTGATGTGTAAAACCAGATCTGCAAAATATTTCAGCTTTCCATAGTGCATCTGGAGTAACTCTTTGCCAGAATTAGTGTAAAACAAACAACTCTTCTTTTACAATCGAATGTCAGTTTTTTGCCTTTGAATAAAATCTTTTTTTAAATAAAAACGAATTATAATCGAACACCAGTAATCCATCTGACAACCCTACTCTGAACTGTCAAAACATAGCAGAACAAGTACAGTATTTAGATGGCAAAATGAAACTCATGGATTTGGGTCAGCTGGAATGAGACTACAGTATTCTATTATTAAGAAATATATACTTCATAAACAAAAGATCACATAGTGGTGAATGCTTTTTAAATTTTATTACATTTGTAAAATCATTAGGAGATGAGAAAATGAAAGGTCAATTAATGTTAATTCTTGAGTTGTAGTTGTAAATATGGACTACCATTTTAATTATGCATAAAATGTTTATTGCCAAAACATATACTGTATGACACATATAAACAAATAATAAACATATAAATATTAAAAAAAAAACAAAAAAAACTGCAAATCAATCAGATGTTCATAAGATATTTATTAAGAAGACACAAGGCTAATGTGTTAAACTAAAATGCCTAATGTATACTAAGCAGTAATTTCAAATACTTCTCTTTGTATAATTGAATATGTGAGCTCCTGCACTTAACATAACCCTCCTTAATGTCCAGACTTAGACCAGTAGTGTCTAGTTGAATTGAAGGACAAAATAAAAAGGTGTGAGTTCACTAAAGTAACTTTTCTTGCTGTTTGTCTAATTGCACTGGACGACTCATTCAGTTCTTTTTTCTCAGTTTACTACTTTCTTTAGTGGAAAGGGTAATATTCCCATCTACTCTATCTCTGGTAAAATCTACCTTACACCTGTACTGTTCTCTGTTTGCAGCATAAAGATATACAGTTTGCTCAACTGCCATAGTACCTTGCAGAAATGAACACCACACCTAAATTACTGTAAATCTTAGAAAAACAGATACTGAAAAAATGTAGTTTTTATGATCAGACAATTTAATGATCACAGGTCTAGTTTTTTTTTTTTTTTGTAGTGAAAACTGGCAAATTTAGATTGGCGGCCACTCGATCGTTGTAAGTTGTCTTTCCTGTGAAGTTGTCTCTTTTCATTCTCAAGATAGTAATACTGTTTTCTCTTTCATGCATCTAACTATTTTGTTGATAAAAAAAACATGCTGCCTTTAGTCAGACCTTGCAATTGCAATGCTATTATTGTTACTGACCATGCTCCACTTATTCTTTACAGTAAAGTAGCAACTTTTATTAGTCTGAAGGGTTATAATATTCCACAGAAACTGGCATTTCTGTAGAAATCTCTTTCAGAGCTATCTACCAGAGTATTCAAAGCTTACTTGAGGAGATGAACAATTATTTGTGTCTCACATAAAAAGATACTACAAAAGAAATGGATAATGAAATTAACTGATTATATTTCCATACTTGATGATGAATATGCTAAATTACGTACTGCTGGTCTTTACAAAAAAGCTTGGCATCCTAAACAGAATTTAATATACCAACCAAAAGAGATTTACCACTTAAATCACCTCATTCTTTTTATAAACAGAGAGAAAATATTGATGTTTGTACATCAAATGTGTAGCTGTCTAAAACGCTATGGCAGAAATCAGTGCAGACACCCACCATAAAGACTATGAAAGATGGAGAGGAAAGCAATGTATTCAAAGAATATTATAAAATACTCTTGCGAATAGTATTATGTGCCATACATTATTGGATTTAACCAGAACTGCAGACAGTGTGCATAAGAGAAGTGCATGAACCTTTAATGCTATCTGTTTACTAAATTTAATAGATGCTATCCCCATCCAGAAGGTTTTTCTTTTATTTTATATAAAATGTAAGTTATTTATTTCTGTCTTTCCAAAGAAACAGAAATGTAAATTCAGTAGGCCAATATTCGTGCTAAACACTGATATTAAAACCATGTGTAATAAGACTTCACTAATTGCATCTTCATTTAACATTATCCAGGAAGATTTAATATTACTAAAATGAGTAATATACCATAGTTTGTGGTGTTACATGTTGATTAGTACATGCATACAAGAATTTCATTGTACAATGTGACAATAATGACCCTATAAACCTATAGTTTTCATGTTTTTCTAGTTGATTCTAATTTATATTAATCAACCCTTTAAAACCTGAAATAAAGTAAAACTTTTTTTAACACATTATCATAAAAAATAAACAATGCAGAAACCTTAAGCCAAAGGCAGGCACAGATTTTCCCAGTTTTCAAATATGACACTGGATTAGTGGTGAAATATTTACTTGGCTTTTAATCTATCTTGGAAAATCCTTGTTGAAATATTCTGAACTGTCTATAACACACAATAGAATGGACAATGCACATTTCTAAACTCTGTCAACTTGGTAATGCACAACTGATGTGATCAAATACATCTTTAAAATGTGAGGTGCATGATTAATTATAAAAACAGCTTCATGATTTGCAAGGTTAATTATTTTCAACTGTGATTTCTAGGAATGTTAATGTCACATTGAAGCCCCCATCACAATCATGTCATTTTTTTTCTTAATAAGTGCAATATGACCAGCCTCAACAATAGTTCTTGCACTTTGTAATGAGGCTCATATGTTTGTGTGTTGTTTATTACCATCTTGATTGCAATATGGCTTTGTAGTTTTGCACCACTGACTTGGGAGATCAGTTAAGTCCTTTTTATTTAGATTGACTGTGGTGGAGATTGATATTGTTTGTCTGTTGCGGTTTGTGAAGAAGTACCAAAAACTAAATTGCAATTCCGATTTATGAGGTTTGTCTTCCTTACACGATATAAATTTGAAATATTCTTGGGTTGTAAGTCATTAGCTTTTTTTTGTACATTATTGAATGTTACAATTTGCAGTGAACCTATCTTCTGTCTTTTGTACCTGCAGTAAAGAGTGCTGACAATGGTATTCAGAAGAGTACAAATGCAAATCAAGAGGTGCCAGTCTCCCCACCGACTGCAAATAATTTGAATGAATCTGGTAAGCTGATCATGCTATCTGCCATGAGGCTGACATGTTCTTTCATACTGATTACTTTTTCCATCTGGCTGACCATTTAAAGATTTCCTGAAACTTGTCTTCCAGAGTCTAGGAGCCACTCTGCTGTCTTCCCTGAATTGAAAGAGTACACTTCTGGTCTACAGCTGTACTGTGCTGCATATGCATGCAAGCTGCCAGAAATGGCTGAGGCATTGGCTTATGGTGCAGATGTCAACTGGTTCAACATAGAAGATGACAACAGAACCCCACTAATTCAGGCTGTACACGGGGTATGCTCCTGTCTGTTGCTGTTTCACATTCGATACATAATTACTGTATAAGTTAGTTTTATTCACTAGTCATAAAAATACAATTTACAACTGTATTGTCGATATAATTGTATCAGTTTCTTTTGCATTTTTATATGCTTTTAATACATTTACATGAAACTAGGTAAAGTAGTAGCAACCTATACCATCTGCATAGTTTGAAAGTTAATTGAAGACAGATAGTAATACTATGACATTTTAATGCTGCATTTATTGTCAAAGACATGTTATTAAATATTCAGTTATCTTATTGCTACTGTGCAACCATTAGTGATGTTAGTATGTACATTCAAAAAAAAAGATTATTTTTGAGAATATTAGTATATTAGTCTATTTCAAATGAATTCTCATTTAATGATGATGCAGAAATACGCTGAATATTGTAAATTTTTAATTAAAGTAAACCAAAAATCATGAAGTCTCCTGTATAACAAAAATCACATTGCTCATCACAGCGATTGTGAAAGGGAAAATCGTCTGTTTAAAACCTGCCCAAAAAGGCTATCAAATTTAAGACACAAATTTTTCGATTCTTCTACTTACTGTAGTTCTAATATTATATATTATACACAGGCCCGGCATAGGCGAAGTAGACGACCATGAACCATGGCCATGAACCAAAGTAATTTCCCCCATAAGATTGTATGTGAATACAATTAATCCGTTCCAGACCATATGAACTGTTTGTAAATATATATATTTTTTTAAGTTTTTAAGCACAAATATAGTTAATTATACCATTGAATGCACAGCGTAATAGTAAACTAAATGTAAAAACATTGAATAACACTAAGAAAACCTTGAACAACAGAGAAAACTAACACTGCAAGAGTTCGCGTTATAGCCTTACGACCTGCTTGCTAAATACACTTTTTTTAATGAGTTTTAAGCACAGGGGAAAAAAATGAACATTTGAAAAATCCGGAATTTAATAAACAACCAAGAAAAGTAACATTGCAACAATGCACGCATGCGCCTGTGTGTGTGTCTCTCTCTTAAGCGCGCGCCTGTGTGTGTGTGTCTGTCTCGTGCGTGTGTGTGTCTGTCTCGTGTGCGTCTGTCTGTCTGTCTCGTGCACGCCTGCGTGTGTGTGTGTCTCACACGTGCCTGCGTGTGTGTGTGTGTATCATGTGCGCCTGCATGTGTGTGTGTGTGTATCACGTGCGCCTGCATGTGTGTGTGTCTGTCTGTCTGTCTTGCGCACGCCTGTCTGTGTGTGCATGTGCGTGCGTGTGTGTGTGTCACACACAGGGAATGCACAGGAAGAGACTGATTACGTGACGTGTGGCCATGCGCACTTTACCAGAAGAGACACACACACACGGACACCTGGACGCACACAGGGGTTTTATTAAAGTGGATAGTGTATACTGTATTTTATATTGCATATACTTTATTTATTAGGTATTATTTATTTTAATGCCCAATTTGTTTGATTTTGTATGTATGTCCTTATTAAATTAGTACATTCATTTAATAATTACAGACAAGCTGCATATAGGATAACGTTCTTGCTTATTTAATAATTGATGTTTACTTTATCTTGGGTGGGTTGGAAAAATGCTGAAATAACTCTTATTTATTTTATTTAAGATCTGCATAGAAAATATGAAAGGGAAAAATTGGCTTGGAAGAAAAGGGTTAATATGGTGTGTGACAGACATTCATTCTGGGCAGTTGCATATAGACTTAGTATGTAGAAGGGTAACTGAAATGGAGTTTGCAAATTTATGCGAACTGGGCCTTTTCAAACATTTATACTTTACCAATAAAGTCACTTATAGAGACATCAGCCTCAAATTGAACTTTGCCTGCTTTTGCCAAGCTCTGTTTGTCTTCCAGAAATCCGTAAAGCTTATTTTCCTTATTCTTTAGGGCTCACTGGTTACATGTGAGTTTCTACTTCAGAATGGTGCTAATGTGAACAGTCAAGATGTGTTTAAGAGGGGACCTCTGCACCATGCTGCCATCCTCGGACACACAGGGTATGCCTAAAATCTAGCCAAACTAATTGAGAGAACTCCTCTGAATCCGTAAATTCAAGTGTTTCTTAGAATAGAAGTATTTTTCCTTGCGATTTTTAGAGACAAGTGTTCAAAGGGACTCCCTAATATTTTGTATTTTAGCTGAAATTGCATTTTTTTCTGTTTCAGTTTTAATTACTTACATTGGCTCACTAAAAAGACAAGTGAAAAAAACAACTGTTCTGGCATTCAACTTTTTAACTATATACAGTATTCAGCCTTTTTTGCCTGATGTGGCAAACATAAACATTTCTTTCTCTTTAATGACAACAATTTCCCTTATTCATCCAATGTTATAAAATTTGGTCAATCTATGTAAAGTAAAAAAATAATACAAAAGTATTCTAGTTTCATAATGTAAAGTAACCGTGTTTGAGGGAGCTAAAAGGGGAAAGCCATTTTTTTATGCATGAATGGGACCTCCAAATATTTCTTTTTGTTTTTTTTTGTTTCTCTAAATGTGCTATTTACTTTCACTTCAGGCAAGTGTGTCTCTTCCTTAAAAGAGGAGCCAGCCAGAATGCGCTTGACATTGATGACAGAAGCCCTTTGTCTATAGCTGTGGAGGCAGCCAATGCAGATATAGTAACATTGTAAGTACATAATTCCTTTTATTTCATTTTTGAGCAGTGGCTAGTTTTAAACTGAGTTATAAGAATACCCTCTGTAAGTAATGGGTATTACTTGTAAATATACTATATGTATGACAGGCAGGTAACATAAACTGAACACCAGAGATTTGTGCTATATAAAATACTCTTTGCTTTTGCTCCTCAGAAGAAATGGATTGCAAGATAATATGTTAGGGTGGTGGGAAACAATTTCTTTCAAAACTCTTTCTGCCATGTTGGGTAAAAAAAAATAGGATGAAGGGGAATGTGATCTTTCTCTCAGACATGCATTTCAAAGCAACAGTACAAAAATGAACTCCATTTGAAACATGGAATTTTCTGAAATGGCAGGTACCTAGATTTTAATTTTGAACTTACTTTCAGTGCACAGTTCACAAATTCTCTCTGGGTACATGTAGGTTCCTTCAAACTGCCACATGCACTCCCTCAACTATTTCAGTTTGTCCCAAATCTAGTAACAATGCATTTTACGTTAATTGGGGACTGTACATTTTGACAGTATAAAAAAGTCTGAAGATTGCTGTGACCATCCAGTTTCTGTCTAGGTTTGTTTTGCCTACGTGAGCTCTGTCTCCCTGTAACAACATATTGAAAAAAGTTTATGGATGGATAGAAATACAACACTTGAATGGTTGTGCATAATTATCCTTATTGGACCAAATTGTACATTAATTGAAGTAGATCAGTCCTATTATGTCTATCCATCCATCCATTTTCCAACCCGCTGAATCCGAACACAGGGTCACGGGAGTCTGCTGGAGCCAATCCCAGCCAACACAGGGCACAAGGCAGGAACCAATCCCGGGCAAGGACACACACAAACACACCAAGCACACAATAGGGCCAATTTAGAAATTGCCAATCCACCTAACCAGCATGTCTTTGGACTGTTGGAGGAAACCCACGCAGACACGGGGAGAACATGCAAACTCCACGCAGGGAGGACCCGGGAAGCGAACCCAGGTCTCCTAACTGCGAGGCAGCAGCGCTACCACTGCGCCACCTTGCCTCCCTCCTATTATGTCTAGTTTTTATTTATTTAGGATGTAGACACTATTGAAAGTGATTGCTGATGGGAAAACTGGCTAACTATTGGCAGGCTTGATTGCTTAAAGATGAAGGTTTACATGTGACACAAGAAATCATTACAATACATCATTACCTTGCATCTGCAGTACAGCTTGGCATTATTGCCTATTGTCTTAGTAGCTGGGCATAAAAACAGCACCCCTATTAGTAATAACACTTTGTGACCACTGGGATGTTATTTAAATTGCCTGTTCCAGTGGTACAAATATAAATCATAATATGATATTTAATTAACATTTGCTTTTATCATCATAGAAATGGTAGTAAAAGGGAAGATTTTACATGTTGTCGGTGATGAGCTTTAAACATGATTTTTGTATAGTGTGTATATGTAAATTAGTGACACTTTTAACAATAGTAACATTTAGACAATTAGCAGTGGCAGTAGCCCATATGGAGGGTGTTTTAAGTACTATAACTTAAAATTGTTCAATTCATCAGTTCTTTAAAAATATTTTTTTCTTAACATGTTTTATGATGTCATTGACACCATGATATACATTATCCAACATGTCCAAAATGGTACTCCAGAAATGATTTTCCAGAAAGCATCCTTATTGTATAACTAACCCAGAATGATGGTAGATTTATTACAAAAACTCTAATGTCACTATTGTATTGGGTGGAGAGTGGTGGTTTAAATGTACTTTATTGTCAGAGAGATTTGTTATGCCGACTAAAAAAACAAAAATCCGTCGGGGTTAATGAAATAGCGTTAGGATGAAAGCATTAAACTATTGCAAAACAATGTAAGTACCTCAGTACAATGCTAAGTGCTAGTTCTGATGATCAAAAAGCTTTTGTTCCCATATTATCAAACCTCTTAAGTTCAGCATCCTGGCAGCATCTCAGATAAGGCATTAATTACCCCTGGATAGGGATGTCTGCCAGTCAGTAGACACACAAACTTGGGACACTTAACACTCACTCCCTAATGCAGGGCCAGTTTTGAGGTACTGGTCAACTTTACCTGCATTTCTTTATGATTTGGGAGAGAAACTGATGTATTTGGTGAATACCTTCACCTATATGAGGGCAATGTGTAACAGAGTGCTTGGTCTGTGATTTGTACCTGTGACTTTGAATCAGTGAGACTGAAAATGATAGATTCTGTAATCATCTAGGAGAGTTCATAGTTTACACAATGTTGCTCATAAGTGTACCATGTTCCAGACAACCCTAAGCTAAGAGTCAGTGATTGACTTTTCTGATGTACTGTCCATTCTGAAACTATTTGCTGTACATACCTAGGTAAGGAATTAGTACCAAGCTGTCAATTAGATTACTATTAGCTGTTTAGTTGGGGTAGGTAGACAGGGTGCAGATCAGAAAAACATGGCACACCTAAATTAGTAAGCTGTCCTGGGATATCCTTCCTGCCAGAGGCCATTGTTTATGATGAGTTCAGCTCATCTTGATGAAGGTCAGAAACACATAGTCTAAGTAGACCTTGTACTTCAGTAATAAAGGTGGCTACCAGGAGATCTAGCGAAAAGCTGCTTGCAATAATTATAACCCTGGGTGAGAAGCTGTAATATTCAGTGTTACTAAGTAGCAGGTGGGCCTTTCAGTTTACCTAAAGGTAAAAATAGCAAGCTAAAAAGGCGGGAGGAGGAACTGCCAAACTGAAGGACTGCTTATAGGAAGAATTTGCTGAAGCCATGGAGAAACAATTTAGGGGCCATATTCAAACACGTATCATTTGACAAGCTGAAAGGTAGTAGGGGGAAATAATTGACCAGGCAATTTTTAATTAAGATTTTCCAAGTGTCCCCCTTGATTTATGAGTAATATCATATGGGAGCTCTTTGAGAAATTCTTGAACTCTGTGAATGGATGTTCCTCTGCTATAACGTTTCATTTGTGGTTAAGCCTTAATTGCTATCTGATGTTGTCAGTGAAGCACTTAAGGACACCCATCCAAAGAATAAATGCATCCTGAAACTGTTAAATAATAACACCTATTCATGTAATAATAAATTCACTTGCTTTGATAATTGAAAACATAAGTATGTGGTTATTTTAATAATAAAGGAGTACTCTTCTGAGCTTATAGTAAGCAAAATGCAGCCTCTCAAAATGAAATAACTGCTACACTTGGTCTTGGGTGCCAGTGCTGTTGCATATAGCCCCTATAGGCAGAAGGACTTCAATTCACTTACAATAAGCTACTTGTGCTTCCAAGTATGGAATCTATTTGTGTTTTTTTTTTTCTCTTTTTTTGAAGGTTGCGTTTGGCGAAGATGAACGATGAGATGCGTGAAGCTGAAGGACTCTATGGACAACCAGGTCAATATTCTACTAACAACCATACTGAAATGCAGTATAAAAAGTGCATACAGGAATTCATAAGCCTGCAGCTGGAAGAGTCCTAGCTTTATTTTCAGGGAATAGTTTAAAACTTCTTTGAGCTACTGTAGTTAAGGTGTAAACATTAGTTTAATGAGAAGTAAATCTCTGCAGTAGACTCTCTTAAAAATTAAATTATCTGCCAAACTGTCAGATTTGCTATTTCATGCACACACACAAGCATAGGCACATTCAGGTGTACAATAAAGTGGTGAATTGAAAGGAGGAGAAACTATGAGGCTCTCACTTGTACTCCTAAGATAAAAGCATTAAAGGGCACAGTGCAATATCTACTGGTTTGTCAGGGTCAGGCGTAGGAGGAATAAAAGACCCAACCAGGAAAACAAAAAGTGATTCTTGATAGTGGCAACCACTTGTGAGTGAAGTGAAGCTAAATATACTGTGGTTAATGAAATATGCTGGCATTCATATTTAATTGACAAAAAAAATCATTCAAATTGAAGTGTAAGAGAATTGGCCACGGACAAAACTGGCATGCCTGCCAGATTTTGAAAAGGTAAGATAGGAATCTACGCCACACTGATGAACTAAGAAAATTATGAACACATTTACAGAAATCCATTATAAAGACATGGTGATGTCTAATGAAATTATTTGCACAACTGAATGTCAGTTAGATAACAGTTTAACAGCAATATTATATTTCCATGTTTTAGTAACATGCATATGTGCATTAGGTTAGAAAAAACAAAACAATTATACAAAATGTGCATTTCAACAAATATATAATAATTATTATACATAAATCCAACCTAAAATGAGTTTACTCATTCCAGTTGGAAGAATTTAGAGCTCACTTTACGTTAAGACCGTTTTCACCAGGTTCAAGTGCGACTCAAACCTTTCACCTCATTCTTTAGAAATGTTCAGTTTTTCACAGTGGCACCTAAATGTTTCTTGACAACATCTGGATCAGTCAGGCCGTACGTACCATTAAGTGTCAGGCTTCCTCTACTTTCATTATTCCAAGCTGTAATTCTTCGTTGCTTTCCACTGCATCAGAGTTCATCACTTGAGTTATTTGGTGAATCTGGTTATGCAGCTAGTCTCCTGTCCTGGTAAGAAGTTTGGGTATCCGATTGGCATCATTTTAAATGATATACCAAGTAAACTTTGGCAACAGCATTTCACGTAAAGTGGTGCAAGTTAAAATGTAACCTTTCAAAAACATTTTTCAGTCTTTCAAGGGTTCTTGTTTATAAGCAAAATAAATTTATTGCACATTATTCAGTATTAGTTTGGGAAGCAGGGGAGTTTAATGCATCATAGGAGTGGTGCCTTTCTTGGCCTTGCCAACAAACTTTTGTATACAAAAAGAGCAGTAGGTGTCTACGTGCTGAACATTAAACACATTAGTCATATGAATGATGATATTGAACAGGGCTGACTGAGGTCTGAGGTCCCAGGAGGTCTTGTACATAGTAGAGGAGGAAGAAGAGAGCCGAGACTGGAAGATGTTTGTGTGTGTGTAGAAACTGGAAATGCAAATCTGTATAGTAAAATGACACCAAAGTATTCAGGTCACTCTATAGCAATGCAAACTAATGAATCTGTCAAAAGCCAGAATCCCATCAGCCATTTGTTAGTTCAGCATAAAAACATTCTTCCATCTTTTTTTTGGGAGAGGGGGCAGAATAGGGTTTCTGAGCAGTGAGTGTAAAAGGAAAAGATTCGGAGTTAGTTGAAGTAAGCTGTATGTCTGACTTTGGTAAACGTTTACTGACGATCACTAAACTGAGCCTTTCATTTTTAAGACTGCAGATTATTCTTGAAAAGGATTTTTTAAATAAAACGTTAGTGGTGGGTGAATGTTTGTCGTTTTCAGTTCAGGAACATACTGACTGACTCACTCACTTTTGGCATCTGACTGTTAATCAGCAGTATAACCTGTAAATTGTCATCCTTTCAAAAACAAAAATCTGCTGGCTGGTAGGAAGTGGTAGGGGTTGTGTGCATTTCTTTCGAGTCTCTCAAGTGTTCGTCTTTGCACAATATGTCCATAGAAGATAAAGCTGCTATCTTGTAATAAATAACCAATGGTTTAAACCAGCTGGGCAGCTTCTTGAAGAAGATGCTCCTCATTTTGCCAAGACTCTTACCAAGGCCCTTTTTTAGGTGGTTTTTTTTTTTTTTGGGCCTCATTTTTTTCATGACTGCTTTTGCATATTTAAAAAATGTTAAGACTTTAGTGTTTCTTTTTAATTTCAGAATTTAGGGAAGAGATGAGTTTTATATGTTGCAGATTTTCTTAACAATTTTATAAGAAATGTCAAAGGACACCCCAAAGCTCTTTACATGGGTGGTAAGCCCTGCAATCTGAACACAAGAGTCAACTGTCTTAAGCCACCCATCTCCATTGTCCGACATACAGCTTCCCACCAAACTGCCCCTCAAAGTGTACCAATAAGACAGTTTCTGACTTGAGATGTGTTGTTTTGTGGTGTGTTAATGATGTTAAGGCCAGGTACAATATAGTTGGGGTGTGCAAGTTTGGCTTTAAATGTGTTCATCCCTGTGCCCACTGTGTGTGACTGTACCATCCTGGGCAGCCCACTTCAGCAGAACCTGTTCTAATTTGTACACTGTCTCCCTCACGTTTGTGCCTTTTCTGTTCTCAGATTGGTTCTTTGAGTTGTAAACTCCAGTCTGACTGTATTTTTGTATATAAATCCTGCACTTTAAATATAAGTTGTTAGCAAAATATAATGTTGACTTGTGCTTTTTTCACCCCCACCTTCTCTGCCTGTCTCTGCACCTCCTTGTTTTACTTTGTAACATTGTGAACACAGAGTATCCTGCCTGGTGCTTATGTTCTTTGCTCAGTCATTTGCAAAGTGCCCATAGCTAAACAAGTGCTCTTGGTAGCTTATGGGCAGATTTGCACCCATGCTACAGTCAAAGTCTTTAGGGCCTTTTCTTCCTTATTCCACAGCTTGTAGTTACTGTGTTTTAAGTGTTTCAATTGGGGTCCAGTAGAAGTTCAAGAGATAAGAGTAACCCTAAAAACAGGCACATCTCTCCTCCACCCTGCTTTGGTTTTTTAAACCGACACAGAAAGATGTAACTGAAGGACAGGAGAGAGTGCCGTAACCTCCACATAAACATTACCCAATTATTTTGTATCCCTGAAGAGTATGAGAAGAACCCCAGGATGCCACAGTTTCAAAGAAATTAGAAATGCGGCTCTCTTGCCGGGGGCTAAACACTGACTTTTACCTTCAGTAGCATTCAGATGTGTTGCCATAAGGGTGCAGTAGCTGATGTGACAGTGCCAACCCTGTGCCAGACTCCACTTTCAAGGTGCTACACACTGTCACCTTCACAGTGCCATCACCGAATTAGAGGTCAGGAAAGGATAGTTTTGGAAATCTTAACATTTTGAGACAAAAGAAGCACTTAAACTAAGGGTTTCCTGAATTTCTATCAGACGATGTGATGTTGTCTCTTTATTTGAAGAACCATATATACGGTGCTTTCTCTGGCCTTGACTTTATTTTAAATTATGCTATAGCACATCCATATAGCCTGATGTGAGATTTAGTAGACTTTGTCTGCTCTTTGGCCAGAAGTTTGTTGCATCTAAACTAAGCTCTGTTCATTTTATAGATTTTTTTTTTTTCCCATTACTTGCCACATAGACGGAGAGAGAGAGACTCTATAGGGCAAGATGATACAATCTAAAACCAGTTTGGTTTCCATTGCTGATCAAAAGACAGAAGGCACCATCACAGGGCTAATGACATTACCAAACAGTATCAAATATCAAAAAGAAAGATTGAACAGTGCAATAAAAAAATGCAGAAAATAAGGGAGCTGGGTCAGTGGTCATGAAACTGTACTGTATGTGCACTTGTGATGCGTGTTCACTCCCATGTGGGCAAATGTCTTTCTGCTTGTTGAACTAACTCTCGCATCTCTCCTCTAATTCTTTTTGCTCAACGGCTCCACTTAACGCTTTCTATCCCTCTGTGGAGCTGCTCTGATGCCACATCAGGTATGGCTGCTTTTTTTTTTGCAATTACTTTCTTTCATTTTTTGGTTTATTTGCTTCTAGACTTTGCTATACTCAGTGCTGATTATTAAAAAAACACACGTGTTTCCTGCCTGTTCCATTGCTTTCTCAGTACTTCAATCCATAGATTAGTTCTCTGTTTTAATGCCCATTTTTTCTTCCCCCTATCCATTGCAGGTGATGAAACATACCAGGAAATTTTCCGAGATTTTTCCCAAATGGCTTCCAATGAACCAGAAAAACTTAATCGTCTCCAGCTGTCAGACTCACCGAGGCTGTGAAGCTTGTGCTTCTTAAATGCATTTCCTTAACCTTAATGCCACGTGGCCCATCAAAAACAAAAACCAGCAGCTCACCAGGTGAACCACTTTGGACTGAGAAGGCCGATTCCTTTACTCTACTGTGCTGGTTTCTGGTTACGGTCATATTTATGCTAATAATTTACAATACAAAACCCCTTTTGGTATGTTAAATGTTATTATAGGCCAGTCCTAAAGGGTAAAGGGGGACCGAAGATAGCTGCCCTGGCTCCAAGTATTCAGCCACTGGGTGTGTGTGTGTGTGTGTGTGTGTGTGTGTGCGTGCGCATATAAGCGTACATGCGTGTGTGTCTACTTTTACTATATCCATTTCCCTGTTTGCTTGTGTGCCACTATGTCAGTGCCTCCATGTTTGTTTGTGTGTATGTGTGCTTTGCAATGCTCCAGCTTGGGCTGTGATGCCGTTTTCACTAAAATATTGGGCAGGCCCTTTGTGTTTTAGTGTGGGAGGGAGCGAGCCTTGTTCTGTTGTTGGTGTCAAGTGGGTCAAGTGGGTCAGGTCGACAGTGGCACAATTCTGTTTTCTGTTGTTTTTCTGTTGAGTGTAACATGAGGATTTGTGCACAAATTGTCAACAAAAAGCTGATTCGCAAAAGTAAAGAGAATGAAGAAAGAAGCAACAATGGAAGAGGAGGAGAATAATGCTGCCTCCTGTGTCTGCAGTGGCGATTCTGAACTGATTTGTGCCTCAAGCAGTGGAAGCCATCTGTGTGGAAGGAGAGTTGATTGTCTGCTACACTGTTGACTTTAACTGCTTGGTGTTTGCTGAGGTTGAAGGCTTCAGATGCATTCCTTAACACTTGAGAAACTTGCAGGGAGTTTATAATTAAATCAACAAAAGAATAAACATGAAGGATATAAAAGGAGAGGCTTAATGAAGATACCGTTAATGGTAAGCCCTTGAGTTACTTGGCTCTCTCTGCTTTTATACATCGAGGCGTCTTCAGCACTTCACTTGTTTATGACAAAAGTGTTTTTAAAACCGTGCCAGCCAGGGTGCTCTAAGACACCCCAAGACCCCAGGTAGGAGGGCTGCCATTTTCATTCATATTTTGTAATCTGTGCTGAATGTAAAATATGTAAGTATTGTATATATCAATAGAATTATTGCTTTTAGAATATGTTTAATAAAATTATTCTGGTACTGAAGTTGATGACAAATTTCTATCAAACATGTTTGTTCATTTTTTCTATCTAAATGTCCTGGAATAAAATACAAAATTGCATTTAGATGGTGAATGTGTGCACTAGGCTTTTGTTGCCAGTTTCCATTTTGATTTTTCCCTGGTCTGGTTCTCAGCTGGCACACAGTCAGCGTGTTCTGGACATGCACGGACACACAACGGGCCGCCGCCGCAGCACCACCTTTTATTCCTAGGCAACCTGGGAGTCTGAATCTAAGGAGCAGCTTTTCAGGGATTGTTTATTAACTTTATTGATCTGACCGTTTCTGTTGAAACCGTGCATGTAATGTAAATATTTAATTAGTAGTCTCTTTTTACGTCACGGGCACAGTGGCTTAATAATTAAGGCGACAGTCTATAAGCGCCAGAGTCCTGGCCCGATCATGCTTGGTGTGTATTTGTCTAATTTGTTTTTTCATCCAAGGTCAGGATATGTGACAACTGTTGATGGATCATGTAGGGAGGCAAAGGTGCCAGCTGAACCAGCAACATTGAGGTTTACAGTCGAGAGCCTTGCTAGTACATTGTAGCACCAACCTGACCAGTTTGAACCTATCTTAACACATTGCTGTTTGTTTCATGATTTACTATTGACCACTTCCTCAGATTCAAGTTCAAGCTTAAGCCTGGCCACTGCTTTTGCACAGTTCACATATCCTCTACATGTCCTGTGCATTTTCTCTGGGTAATTCAGTTTCTTCCTAAATCTCTAAGACAAAGTGGCATCCTGTCTGGGCCTGGCCCCTCATGACCATTAGTTTAGCAAATAAAGCTAATACATGTTCAGAGGCAAAAGCAGAATGTGGTGTGATTATCTGTGATGGTGGTGTGTGCTCACCCCTTAGGCTTGATTTACTAAATCTGTTTATTTATAAATGGATTACTTATCATGAGCCATTTGCTAACAGTGTACTTAGTGTTAAACATACCAAGTGGGAGTTACTCCTCACTCTATGGTTCACAGTCATGTGCATCAAAGCCTGGTCTCTGTCAGGTTACAGGACGAAGAGCACAAACAACACCTGTGATCTGTAAATGTGCCAACAAGCTGGTCCATCTAATTGACTACCCTGCTTATTTCTGTCATGACCACTGGCACTTGTGGAGTTCTTAGTACCTCACCAAGGCAGAAACAAAGACCTGAAGTTGATTAAAGGCAGAAATTGCTCCTACCCAGCCAAAAAAAAAAATATCGCTGAGCATATACGGCGCCGGGACCAACTTTGGGCGTCACTCTTCTCAAGAGTTCTCTTCACTTTCTGTATCTTTGCCAAACGAACGTGCAGTACCAAAAGTGTACACTCGAGGGCACTCTTTCCATTATCGTTCTGGATGCTGAAGTGCTTTTAATCCTCCTCTTGTGTTAGCTTTCTGTTATCATCTCTTATGTTAACGGGTTGGTTTTGACCCATGTATTAAATCAGCTATAAAATACACTAAAAACAATAAGCTATCATCCAATTTGTTTCTCATCTCTTGGTTACCTTGTTAGGCTTCCTTATCCATGAAAATGTTGCTTTTAATACTTTTGGTGTGGGCCTCTGGGCCTTTTTTTGTCAGTATACCCCTTGATTTCAATTTTGCAGTTGAAACACAATACATTTGTCTTTCTGTCCTTACTGCTTGGGCAGACCTGACACCTCTTTCTGAGGACTCTTGATATCATTTGAAATGTCTGAAGTGACATTGTTGTCCGGAAAGTATTTCTGCCTGTTAGCATTATCAGTGGCCTCATTGCAGGATCTGTACACTCCAGCAAGAAGAACACCACCAATGAAAGCATCCAGGTATTCCTCATCAATGTCTTTCCACATGTCGCCATGGACTTTTTTTCCTTCAAGGTTCGTCATAGTAATGATGATTCTTTTTAGTGACAATGGCATAAATAGCTCAAAACATGTCTTGATGTCACTGACTCTGGTCAGAGCAAACCTTGTGATTCCAGGGGTCATTTTGATGACATTTGCAGCAGCTGCCCTGCCATGTACATCATGAGGTACTGAGCTCCAAAAGATCTTACCATTTTTGGACTTGAATCTTTCAGTAGGAGCAGCTTCAGCACCAGTGACCTCCTCATCAGATGTGTCTGTGTCTTCTGGATGATACTCCACATTGTCTTCCTCCTCAGAAACCTGCTCATCTGAATCGCTATGCTGCTCTGTGTTCTCTCCTTCATTTTCACCAAAAATATGATCCAGAACTTGGCTCACTGGAAATCTTCTTCTCATTTTTGCATGCTGCAAATTGTAAATGTGCACTCTGCACCTGACATTTCTGGACATGGCCATCTTTGTTTGTTTTGTTTTTGTGCAGGTATCCTGGAAAGCCACGCAAATTGAGAAAGCTCACATGATTAGGAGAGGAGCTGGTTGTCAGTGTGTCAGCTGACAGTGCACTTAGGATTTCAGTTTTGGCTCTAATTATTGCTTTATCATCGTATTATCATAACTGGGTCGAAACCGACCCTAACAACACAAAGGTCATAATTTCAACCAGAGTATTTTATAATTTAGTAAAAAAAAAATTTTTTTTGCTTTATTTTGTTGAAATAGAGGTTCCTGACAAAGTCAAAAAGCTTTGATGCAATAAACAAATTTATGTGATTCTTGTATGCATTTAAAATTTAAAACGGGTCGGTGCAGACCCTAACACAAGAGGAGGATTAACAGACTCGCTTTATTTAGCAGTCAGATGTCTACTTTTTATAGCACTTAGTCTAGCGTATTCTGTGCAGATCCTTTTAGGGCTATTATTCTCCCAATGTTGTTGTCTGTAACGTATCTCAGTGGAAAACCATTACAGCGTTTCTGCTCGTTTTTGAACGCCTTTCCCTCACTCTCGGACTTCTGACTGGCCAGAACCAAATCCCAAAGCGAATTCCCTGCAATTTGTACTTGCCTTTTGCTTTTTTAGAGCAGCAAGCGCAACACAGACGGCTATGTTAGTAATAAAAGCCTTTGTAGGCAGCTACGGTTAAAGCAACTCCACACGCCTCCTCGTGTCGCCTGCTTACTGCTTGCCTACAGTAATCCCGCCCAGCGGACTTAAAGCATTGATTGACAGCTCGCATAAGCAATCGCTGAGCGCGTGTGTTCACCCTGCGATGGGCTCATAGACATAGAATTACTGGACGCTGCATGACCAGCAGCATCATACGTCAACGTCGCCTCCATATTGTGAGTGGCACTGCTGTTGAGTGAAGTAATGGATAAAGATGCCTCATGCATGTGCAGCTTGAGTTTGTGCAAACCGCTGTACGCTCCAAACCAGATCCCCGGGGATTAAATTTCATAGGTAAGGCTGAACAATTGTTTTGGTTATATTTGGCCATTAGAAAATCCCGTTTTATAATCTTAACTTTAGCTACGCCAGGCTAAGAGAGCAAAGCTATGCATTTATGTGCTCAAGTGAGCCTCCAAACAACGTTTTGGCTAAACGTATTTACATAGCTGTTAACATTTCTCAAACTCTGAAGGTTTCTGAAAGAAATCCACCTCAGGAAGCAGTGGGAGATAGCCCTTAGACGGGATTTTGAGAAAGCTGTCCTGTGATGTGTGCCATGCTAGTTTGGTAACAGATGCTCTACCGGCATCATATGATCAAAGCTACCACTTCCTCACATTAAAAAACAAAGGAGGTTTGATGATTCCTTCTGAGGATACAGTCAATGTGGTCAAAGTAGCTGAGCTTGTAATCCAACAGTCGACATTTGGGCAAGCTGTCAGTGTATCTTTGATCAATCAGTTTGTTCGGGATGAGATTGGTTCAGATGATGTGTTTTTTCTCATGGAGCACATTCAGGAAACACAGTTTGAAATTGACAACCATCATTTCATGCTCATGTCTTTAGTTGTGTCTGTCTTCGACAAACTAAGGCTGCACCATATTGCCTGAATTGACTGAATACTCTCAAATTACAGGATCTGAGTGAGCGAGAGGGAGTATAAGTCTGTAGGAGATCAGTGAGGTAGGGGGGAGCAAGACTGTGGAGTGCTTTAAATGTTAAGAGTGGTATTTTTGTATTGTATTCAGTAGTGAAAAGGCAGCCAGTGAAGTTGGGAGAGAATAGGTGTAATATGTTCAGTGGATTTAGAACAGGTTATTATCCTGGCAGCAGAATTTTGAAGAAGTTGTAAGCGATGGATACATTTTTGTGTGATGCCATGTAGATAACATTACAGTAATCTATACGAGAGGTGACTAGGGCATTAACCAGTACTGGGTTGCGTAAGAGGACGAAGTCTAGAAATGTTTCGGAGATGGAAGAAGGCAGTACAAGAAATGTTACTTATATGGGAGGAATTATTTAATAATTGCCATTATGAGTGTATAAATGAATATAAATAATTGCATTTAAACGATTCGCCGAAATCTGTTGTATGTAAACGATACTCTTTGAAACATGATTGTTTTTTCCTCAGAAAACCCAGTTTCCATGTCTACCTGTACTAGTTTAAATGGCTCTTTTGCCATTCGCAATATGGCGGATGCGCTGACGTATCGTGTCAACTTAGCAACACAGTGAATGCAGCGTCTATCTGTATATGTCTATGTTCGTACCTGTCCCTGGCCTGGACACTAAGCTCAGCTTACATGACATACGTGCTCTGCGTCCAGCTCTTTGTCAATTTATCACCGCTTTATGGGCACAGGAGTGCGCCGCTTGTCGTGCTGGTTAAAATGCGTGTCACACATGGTTTAGAAATGGTGCACGAAAATTTACTCGTTGACTTCTCATAAACAAAAGATTGAGTAATCACAATCGATGCAGATGTAGCAGTCTATATAATTTACAGCACTGTACGTTGAAGATTTTTTGCGACATTTACTAGCTAAATAAGATTTTAAGGTGGATTGGAAAATCCTAAAAAGTATGAACTTCAGCCTCGTTGACTTCTTGCCCAGGTTTTGTTCACGTACGCACTTAACGGTTTCAGATCCCTCGCCTACACCCAAATCATAAAGCCGGTATTTATACTTCTGTGTGCAGACACTTGTCAATATGAATTTGCAATATAACATCGAATTAATCAAGTTGTACTTACGAGAACTATATTTAATAAAGCATTTTTGTAAAATGGATTTAAATTGAACGCAGGGCAACGATGGTTAACACTGTTGTAACGAGCACGGCTATGGAAGTGACAGGCGCACCTACACTGAGGTAAACCACGCAGGATGGGCATTTTTGAACCCTCAGATAACCTGACGTATTTATTGTTGGACACTGAGCATGCAGATCGCTAAACCCCTGGCATGCATATTCAGTCGGGGCCATTGTAAACGGCAATGCTAAATACCAGGGAGAATTCGCGCTGATAATCGCTGGATCTTCCTTTTTTGGGTCACGCACCTTTCGACTTGGGCCCACCTCTTAGCGATTTCGTTTTCAGTACGTGAATCAGCGAGGCTACGCATTCCGACATCATCGCCCGCTCCGCCGCACATTGTACTTCGGGTTACTTCATCCTGCTAACATGAACTCGCGGGTTGAACTTCGACGACGCTTCTTGTCGCCGGATCTTTTGACCTTCACGAGGGTCTTGATAAAATTGCCCAGACCCTGAACAGCAGCGCTGCCTAGAAGGCTGTGAAACAGTCTAGACAGGATGACTTCTAGACAATTCGCGTCTAACCAGGTGGCTCCACTGGCTTCGTCTCATAGATTCCGATCCTCTTGCAATAACTCCGCACGCAGTTCCTTAAGCCCCCCGCGACTGGTAAGTGGACAAAATGACTAAGTCCGTTAGGCACTAGTTTGAAGAGTAGCCATAAGTCTCTGCTACAATAGACAGACATCCTCCAGTCCTGCAGACAAACTAGCATCAACGGAATACACTAAGAAAGTACACTAGCGAGAACCAAGGAACAGCACAAAGATAAAACCTAACAATAAAAGCATTACACGTTTTGAATAAAAACTAGATTTCGTACGCATGATAATATATTAATCAAACATTAAATTACGTGAATGCTATACTTTCTCACTCATCATTAGTAATTATGTCCACTTATGAATAGAACAAACAACATGGCAAGTCCCGCAGGCGCACACACGCAGCCAAGCAGACAGAAGAAAAGGTTTAGCTCACCACATGTAGAGATCACTCAGCAACGAGTCTTTTCTAGTCTTGTCTGTAATAAAAGCTGGTGAAGACATTCTGCGCACTTTCCAATATCCATTGACTTCGCCGGTTGGCAGGGCCCCAGGGGTGGATGAGATATGCCTTGAGTTCCTCAAGGCTCTGGATGTTGTAGGGCTGTTTTGGTTGACACATCTCTGCAACATCTCATGGACATCGGGGACAGTGCCTCTGGATTGACAGACTGGGGTGGTAGTCCCCCTCTTTAAGAAGGGGGACCAGAGGGTGTGTTCCAACTACAGAGGGATCCCACTCCTTATCCTCTTTGGAAAAGTCTATTCAGGGGTCCTGGAGAGGAAGGTCTGTCAGATAGTCGAACCTTGGATTCAGGAGGAACAGTGGACCAGCTCTATATCCTTAGCAGGGTCCTGGAGGGTGCAAGGGAGTTTGCCCAACCAGTCCAATGTGTTTTGTTGACTTGGAAAAGGCGTTCGACCGTGTCTCTCGGGGAATCCTATGGGGGGTGCTCCGGGAGTATGGGGTACCGGACCCCCTGATAAGGGCTGTTCGGTCCCTGTACGATCTGTGTCAGAGTTTGGTCCGTATTGCCGGCAGTAAGTCAAGCCCGTTTCCAGGGAGAGTTGGATTCCACCAGGGCTGCCCTTTGTCACCGATTCGGTTCATAACTTTTATGGACAGAATTTCTAGAGGGGGTCCGGTTTGCTGGACTCGGGATTGGGTCACTGCTTTTTGCAGATGATGTTGTCAAGTATCTCGGGGTCTTGTTCACGAGTGAGGGAAGAATGGAGCATGAGATCGACAGGCGGATCGGTGCGGCGTCCGCAGTGATGCAGGCTCTGCATCGGTCTGTCGTGGTGAAAAAGGAGCTGAGCTGTAAGGCAAAGCTCTCAATTTACCAGTCGATCTACATTCCTACCCTCACCTATGGTGAGCTGTGGGTAGTGACCGAAAGAACGAGATCGCAAATACAAGTGGCTGAAAATGAGTTTCCTCCGCAGGGTGTCTGGGCTTTCCCTTAAAGACAGGATGAGAAGCTCAGTCATCCGGGAGGGGCTCAGAGTAGAGCCGCTGCTCCTCCGCATCGAGAGGAGTCAGATGAGGTGGCTCAGACATCTGATCAGGATGCCTCCTGGACGCCTCCCTGGTGAGCAGACCATGTACTCATTTTTACTGTTGATAACCCTTCATGATGAAATTCTTCAATAATATTTGGACATAATACATTTTGTTTAATTGGGAACTTAGTGAGGAAAAAATCCATAAGAGCTGAGAGCACAGAAACTGTGTCTGACAAAAGCATTCACACGAATGAGAGGACCATGGGCATGGGCTGTTAACTGTAAAAGGTTGAGAGGAGGTGGGACTTGAGGAAATCTCTTGGCAACAGTCTCAC
Source organism: Polypterus senegalus (assembly GCF_016835505.1). Taxonomy (NCBI): domain Eukaryota; kingdom Metazoa; phylum Chordata; class Cladistia; order Polypteriformes; family Polypteridae; genus Polypterus; species Polypterus senegalus. The sequence goes on from NC_053154.1 coordinate 196,967,373, forward strand.
CTCAAGATTTTCTTTTATAATCGAGCGATTACTACACTGAACAGAAAATCTCATTATATGCAGATGACATGGTACTGTATATATCGGACCCAGAAAATTCTGTGCCTGCAGTCTTAGCAGCACTCACAGAATTTCAAAAGCTCTCTGGTCTCAGAATTAATCTGAATAAAAGTGTACTCTTTCCGGTGAATTCGCAAGCATATAATATTAGATTAGACACCCTTCCTTTTATCATTGCAGAACAGTTTAAATACCTCGGGGTAAACATCACAAGTAAACATAAAGCTCTTTATCAAAAAATTTAATCGTCTGTATGGAAAAAATTAAACAAGACTTGCATAGATGGTCAACCCTTCATCTCACACTAGCTGGAAGAATTAACACTGTTAAGATGAATATTCTTCCTAAGCTCCTTTTTTTATTTCAAAACATACCAATATACATTAATAAATCGTTCTTTAAGCAATTAGATTCAACAATAACCTTATTTATTTGGAATTCAAAACATCCACGCATCAAAGAGCGACCCTACAAAGACAAAAGGCAGAAGGCGGCATGGCTCTACCTAACTTCCAGTTTTATTACTGGGCAGCAAATATACAGTCGATAAGAACCTGGACACAAATAGAAGAACATACACAGGCATGGACCGCAATAGAAGTAAAATCCTGCAGTACTTCTTTGTATTCCTTGCTTTGTGCTCCAATAAACACACGTTATCGGCAATACACTAATAACCCAATTGTGCTCCACTCACTTAGAATCTGGAACCAATGTAGAAAGCATTTTAAGACGGAGAAGCTTCTTTCTGTGGCACCCTGCAAAAGAACCACCTCTTTCAACCCTCACAAACATATGCAGTTTTAATATCTGGAAAAATTTGGAATTAACTTGCTTAGAGACCTTTATATAGACAACGTCTTTGCATCCTATGAACAATTACATTCCAAATTTAACATTCCAGCTACAAATTTCTTTCACTATCTTCAAATCAGGAACTTTGTTAAACAGAACCTTCCAGATTTTCCTCATCTTGCACCCTCATCCACGCTGGAAAAATTATTGCTCAATTTCAAGGAGTTAGACTCCATCTCTACAATATATAAAATCCTTTTACAATCCCTTCCTTTCAAAGATCCAAGAGGACACTGGGAAAATGACCTCTCAATTAATATATCAGAAAAGGAGTGGAAAGTAGCAATGCAGAGAATTCACTCAAGCTCCATATGCATAAAGCATACAATTATACAACTCAAAATTATATATCGAGCACATCTGTCTCGACTAAAACTCTCCAAAATGTTTCCAGGGCATGATCCAACCTGCGAACGTTGCAACCAAGCCCAGCCTCACTAGGTCACATGTTCTGGGCCTGCTCCAAATTAACATTATTCTGGACAAAAATTTTTAATTACCTCTCAGACAGTCTTGGACTCACAATCCCTCCTAACCCATTAACAGCTGTGTTTGGGGTTCTTCCAGAGGGTCTTAAAGTGGAGAAAGACAAACAAATTGTGATTGCATTCACTACACTGTTGGCACGCAGACTTATTCTGATAAACTGGAAGAACCCAAACTCTCCTCTTTTAAGTCAGTGGGAAACTGATGTGTTATATTATTTAAAATTGGAAAAAATCAAATACTCAGTTAGAGGATCTGTGCAGACTTTTTTCAAAACATGGCAGGATCTAATCAGTAATATTTTGAAATGATTTTATAAAGCACAGAGAATTTGTTGATTTAGGTATTTTTACAAGCCTTAAATTTTACACCGTTTGGCTTGCTCTCTCTCTCAAGGGTGGGGATCGATCTGTTCTTAGCATAATTCTTTTTTTTTTGTAAAAACTTGATTGCTATGTATTGATTGTAATAAAATAAATAAATAAATAAATACTACACTGAATCAGTCTGTGAGAAAAGCATTTCTTGGGATCTGCCACGAGAAACTTCTTTTTGCTAGAAATCTCTGGGAACCAAAGGCTAGAGCTCCTAGTTTGACACCAATGGGTTTATTGCACTAAAACAATGCTAAGGTTATAAAGTGTCATACGCCCTGGCACTTGCATACCCCACTAACTCAAACAAGTCTTAGGATGTGAGAGGACAAATCACCTTTCTGATCGAGTTTACTTGATAATAAAAGACATGATGTGAAGTGCAGCATGTGAGCCAAAGGAGATCAGCAACTCGTTTGTAATTTCCAAAAGAAATATCCATCCACATAGTGCCAAACTATTAGTCAGAAATATTTTAGAAGAGTACAAAAATAAAATCCAAAAAAAAAAAAAAGATCTTTGTCTTGAAAATTACAAGTCATAAAGAAAGGAGTGCAGAGCAGAAGACAATAAAACCAGCGGTTAAACAAATCGGAGGACAAGAATGAAAGGGCAGATGAAAAGAAGATCTCCCTGGTACTGAGAATTACCAGGTTGATGGAACTGATCTTTGACTGTGTACATCATAAGGAAAAAAGACACAGACACAGGGAAAGGGCAAAAGGTCAACTGGAAAACACAAACCCTAAAGACTGGAGCCCACCGGTGTCAATGGCTTTACATTAGGTGCGTCTCCAGTTCAGATTTTCATTCCAGCCAGTTTTGTAATTAGTAGGCAGGCCTAGAAGATAATGAAACTTGGTATCTAATTTTATGGATTGCTAGTCCTTTCACTCCTCCAAGACAAATGTTTATTACATTATAGATTTTTAATTTCCCTAAAACATTATCTATACATTTGGTGTTCTGGAACAGATTTGTTCCTTTTGGTCCTTCCCTTCTCGCTCATTTATTTATGAGCTCATAGTTGGGAAATAAAATGTTTTTAAGAAATACAATCCTTTCTACTTTCAAGAGCATAGGTCTAAAACAATATAAATCTGAATAAAGTTTTACCTTTAGGTAAAGAAAATCAAATTGCATATTTTAGAGTAATCTATTTTCACTTTCTACAGAAGACAAATTTAGATTACAAAATTTTCTCTGCTACAGTTATAGATCCTCCTATACATCATTGCAAATTGGTCAAGCCATACAATAATGACTCAAGATAATTTTTGTTAAATTCAAGAGGACATTACCCTGAACACGGATACCAGGACTCATTTCTGGAACATTGCCTACAATTGGTGGCCCGGAAACCCACTAATAGTCCTGCGGAGTTTAGTATAAAAAAGTCCATGTGGAGCCATGACCATTAGAATGGTTCTGATTTGAATGACTTTAGCACTCACCTTTGAAGGAACTTCTTTTGCAGTTTAGGAGAGATGGACAATGGAGTTGGAATAGACCCTGATTAAGACATCAGTAGTAGAGGCAGCTACAAGGAGTTGTTCCAAAATACTATGCTTGCTACAATGACAACCCAAAGACTGTACTGGTGGACTCCAGCAGTAAGTTAACCACCAAAATAAACAAAGAGCTCACCTCCACAACACAACCGCGAGTGTCTCCAGATCGAAGCAGGTGGTACTGCCAAGCCACGTAAACTCCATATGTGTAAGAAGTTCAGTGAGGATGTGAACACAGGCTTTCTGATTTCCTCAGTGAGATTCTAGCAAACCCACTCAACAAGTCTGTCTGTTTGCTGCAAAGGCGCAGAAATCGTGACATCACTTAAGGATATTGTCAAGGGGTGAAACGAATATCTTAAAAATGGTTGGTATAATAAAGAGGTTAGTTTAATTAGGTATTGCAGACTAAACTCTACGATTCACTCATTAAGTATTCAAGGCTGTTTTTTTTTGTTCTTTCACTACTATAACTGTTTATTTTACTATTAATGAAGTTTTGCTTTTTAGTCCACAGTTCTAGAATTTTAATGTATTAACTTTCCCTTTAGTTAATGTTTTGGGTAACATTGATAGAGGTAATCTCATTGTTGTGTGATTATGGAATATGTAATGTTACTGTGTTGTTTTCCTCTATACATTGGCTTGTCTACCCTTTAATAAAATTCAGTTAAAAAAATAAATAAAGGTTGGTATGACCTACTTGGAGGTGACAGTACCAGAAGCATCCACTCACCCTTCTTCTCAGCCCGTATCAGTCGCTCCTACCAGTTTGAAGCACAAACTCTGGCCAGGAAACCCATTTCTGGCAGATTGCACTCACTCAGAGTGAACCATTTAAGATGAAATAAAACTTAAGACGCATGCTTATGGAGACTATGGGCATACTGGTTTCAGTTTCCTGCACAGTTAGCAGTACAGACATGATCTGGCACAAATGTACACAAACCTCAATAATTTACTGCAGACACAATTACAAATGAGTGGCATTAGAATATACCTTGGCAGTGTTGCAGCTCTGTGATTTAAACAGATTCAGAAGTGCATGGCATTTTACTGACTCCTCCTTAAAGGTTACTGTGAATAAATTACATTTTGTAAAGTATTTTATTGTAAACTCCACAGCTTAAATTTACTGTTAAGAACTCTACTGTCATTCTTTGTACCTTGCAGAAACCATATGGCAAATAACACAATGGCCTGGATTTTCAGACGTTCTTGTTTATCACAGCACAGGTAAATAGAAGGGAGTTTTTGGTGGTGAACTGAAAATTTCAGCATCCCTTTTTATGAAAGAACCTGGAGATTGGCAAGGAGTTTGCACATTGCTCAGACACACAAGTAAGAATTTCCCTGTACCTTACACAAGTGATAATACTACTACAACTGAGTATGTGCCTTTAATGTGATAGTGGCCATTACTCTTTTCTGGCTCATTTACCATCTTGTACAAATACACTGTAAACATCACATCAGTTGGAAAACGGAATCTAAATGCATCAGGATGAAAAAAACTATAAGCTATAGCCACAGACATGCACTTGAAGCTACTACCACTTTTCTCCTTACCACAGTACTGGAAGCACAATTTATTCATTTTTTTGTGTGTTTTGCTGGCCATTTGAAGTATTCCGCACAGGTCTGGATCACTCTTCATCAGTGCTTGCCAATACTATTATAAACTATTTCTGATTTGACAACTTGACAAAATGCTGTCCAGTCTACTAGGGTCAGCCATCAGGTTTCACTGCACAAGCTGTAAATGCAACTCCACCCTGTGCCTGGGGGCCAGAATACTGACTGCGATCAGAGCAGCTACTTCCTTCATTAACCCCTGGCAGATTCCCATTGTTCAACTATCCCTGAAGATGCCAGTAGGAAGCAGACAAGAGGAGCATTGTGTCAATCTATGAATGCAGGTTATCATAACCACGACACACCTTTCTTTAAGGAAAAACCTTTCATTAGTAAATACCATTGTATCTTACCCCACCCAAGCCCCCCATCATTCAATGCTGCCAGAGTTTTAAGATGAGACATCAAATATGCCAGATATCAAAACATTACATTTATTTCAGATAACATTCCTTCTCTTTCTTTTTCTAAGTGTACTTAGAACTACATTCTACTAATTATCATGGTTCAACCTGGGCTTGATATAAACAAATGGAGCTGAAAACTGATGTGCTCCTCCATGCATTCACAGTAGTGGACGTACACCAAAAACCAAACCTGAACAAGTGGCCAGTCCACTGCGGGGAAAACAAACACACAACCTCATGTACTTGTACAAAGTCGGGTTAGAGCTGCCAATTAACCCAAATGAAATGGGGGCAAAAACTGTAGTATCCAGGGACAAATCCGGTCAGAGACCAAGAGAAATTTCAAACTTCACTCAAATATTCACCAGCCTGGGATTTAAACTCCATTCAATTTAAACATTCAAAAAACAAAGAAAGACAAAGTAGCCTTTATTAAAGAAGGGCTGTATTTGTACTTAATGTAAGAGCTTTGATGCATTAGTACTGCAGTGGACATTTTGATAACTTTAGTTCAACATTTTCTAACATCAGAAATCAAATGGGTAGGATATTTAAATCCAGTTGGACAAGGGGCATTGGATATAGCTTTACATTGTAGAATTTCTGTGCTTTCTCCAGCCCACTTCTGTCCATCATTAACATGACAGTCAAAGCCGGGGAGGTTGGTGCTCTTATTACACCAGTTAACCTCTCAAGCTGATTGCAAATTGCTGAAATGAAAAACTGGATTCGAGTTTCTCCATAGATTTTTCATGAAGGCTCTAACCTTAATAAGCACATGATCCCACAATTAACCATCTAATTGTAAATTACCTCTAATCCACGTTTTATATGGTGTGCAAAAGACAAAGCCTGGGAAATCTTTCCACGATTGTCTGCATCTCAGTCCGCTGAAACAAACTCTCTAACGTTGCAGTTCCTTACTAGGGGGCAGGTTAACCCTCCTAAGCAGGCCATTGGTGCTAAACAATGCTCAAAAGCCTTGGCCCTTATATCTCATACAGTGCCAAGTGATTTTTATAAACAGTACACAGCAGAACACAAAGACCTTCACGGGAGCTGCAAGTTACTTTATTTTTTTCAGTACTAAAAAGATGTAGAGTGTTTAAATAAATTAAATATACAGCTCAGATATATTAAAAAGGCAGCCTCACACTAAAATATAAGAGATCCTTTTTAATGATGGACTGGTAAGGTAAATGAAAATAACAAAATGACAGATTCAGAGGCAGAGAAAGGAGAAAAAAAAATGAGTGTTGATGGTGTATGAAGAATATCCATTGGCATCACCACTGTGGGGCTCTAGATGGAGAATTCATTCTGGAACGGCCTGCAAAAATAAAGAATTGCATAAATTACATTACTTTCCACAAAATGAGATTTTTTTTGCCATTTATAATCCTGTTACAGCTTGATCACCCAGTCTTCCCTGGACACCAGTGGTTTACACTTGTTAGCTTATTATGACTTTAATGGTGTGGATAGAATTATCCAATCCAGTACTTAAAAGTAAACAGTTATAGCCAACATTTGACAATAGTGGTCCTGAGAAGGAAACATTTACTCATAACCAGTTTCTTTTATTCTATATGATTGTTGTAGTATAAGCAGTCAGTTTTAGTGTATTGAGATATTAGATATAATGGTAAAAAGAGGATACAGAAAATTAAAACATTAATATATCACTACTAACATATCAGGCATCTCAGTAAACAAGGATAAGTATAGGAGTACCTACTGTGTTTTTTAAAATGAATATTCACAAGTGCATTATAAGTTTTCATACACTGCATTATTTAAAAAAAATTGGCTTGTATGGCAAACCCTATAGGTACTGCTTCCTTCCACTTTTGTCATTGACAGATTCAAGTATTTGTGTGTGAATGTTTAAATGGTTTCAGCGCATACACACATAGCTACCATATGTAAATGTTTATAGTGTGCTATTAAAATTCAAAGAACATCTTCCCTGTGCAGGAATACCACAGTGCAATACATTCTTTTTGCTTATTTCCTGCATCTTACTTTCAACTTGGTGTTCTCTCTCTCTTATACATTTAAAAGTAATCTGTGTTTCTGGCAGCACTAACTTGAAATTATGCTGCTTTCTTTCTTTTTTTTTTTATTTTTTTTATAATTATAAAAACACTTTGATCAGTAACATGCAAAGCTGGACCAAAATGGACAAACTAGAAGACAGTTAAAATCTGTCAAATACTGCAGCAGGTGAATCACAAAAGCCAGAGCAAAATAATGTTTTTGAAATTGTTTCTAGGGTTACACCAAGTTCAAACAGACATAGTCAAAGACGTAATGGAATCTGAACAGTGGAATTTAAACATACTGTAAGTGAAGGTGAATTGTTACAGCATTGCAATGTATTTCAAAGTTGTTGGTTAAAACATGATGAGATTAGAGTTGTGTTATTTGAAGACTTGCATCCATATGACAATAACAACAGCATTTTCCTTTTAAATGTACCATGAACACACAAAACTATGACTTGAATTTGTTTATATCTTGCAATATCCATATAGTATCAACGGTTAATTTTCATCTCATTGATTTACTTTGCTATTAGTACAACTTATTGCATGCATGCAAGCTAAAATTCCTGGTGGAAAAAAACTGTTGATAGGGTAGTTGATGACCAAAAGAATGGCTATTATTCTAAAAAGGTTTTGGAGGTTTCAGGATTACTTCATCATTTATTGGTGTTAAAAACTGGGGCACCATTGTGTGTCACCAGAATATACATTTCCCAGTTACTCTGCAATAGCACAAGCGCAATCATTAAAAATCTCCCTAATCTGAGGGGGTAGTGATACATGGAAAAGCTCATGGGCTAATTATATTAATTAGTCAGAAACATAAAATACAACAGTCAAAGTTTAGAAGGCTGTAACAAGGATAACTGAACTCCAGGACCAAACAAACTTGAGAAACATACAGTGGAATCTCGGTTCACGAACGTCTTTGCACACATATAAATCAGTTTACGACCAAAAAGTTTGCCAAACTTTTGCCTTGGTTTACGACCACACACTCGGTATACGAACAGTGCCTTGGTTTACGACCACACACTCGGTATACGAACAAGCCAGTTTCCCTTTCGGTTTGTACATGTTCTGTCTCTCCCTGTGCATTTCACGAGCGAGCAAGCAAACGAGAGAGAGGCGCGCGGACACACACACAGGGGCTAGAGAGAGGCGCACACACACACACAGGCGCTAGAGAGAGGCGCACACACACAGGAGCGTGCTAGAGAGAGGCACACACAGGCGCTCAGCTCGCGAAAGAGAGACACACGCACACACGAAAAAGAGAGAGGGAGGGCTGGACGCATAAAGTAGAAAAGGCTTGTTTTTGTTTTCAGTTCTATTTACAGCGATCGGTTCATAGAGTGCATTGTGGCAATGTTACTTTTCTTGGTGGTTTATTAAATTACGGATTTTTCAAATGTTCATTTTTTTCCCTGTGCATAAAACTCAAAAATAAAAGTGTTTTTAGCGAGCGGTTCCTAGCACTATAGCGTGAACTCTTGCACTGTTAGTTTTCTCTGTTGTTCAAGGTTTTCTCAGTGTTTTTCAATGTTTTTACATTTAGTTTACTATTACACTGTGCATTCTATGGTATCATTAACTATATTTGTGCTTAAAAACTAAAAAAATATATATTTACATACAATTCGTTTGGTCTGGAATGGATTAATTGTATTTACATACAATCCTATGGTGGAAATTGCTTCGGTTTTAGAACGAATTTTGGCCGTAAACCGAGGTTCCACTGTATACGCAAAATAATACTGATAATACAGATGTTAAGAAAGAGTACTACATCTTACAAAGAAACATAACTTGGTAGTTTAACGAATTAACATGTTATTAATTATAAAATATACTTCATCTTTTTTATTTATATTATATGGTACAGGTAAGAGAAATGTTTTCACATTTTCCTAAGTAATGCGTGTTATCTTCTTATATAATATGCTACTGTGGTTGTCCGTTTGTCTGTCTGGGATATTAAATCACCTGTAGCTTGCAAACCGTTTGAACTATTGACCTGAAATTTGGCACAGATATACTACGTGATGTCTACTATCCACTTTTGGGGTGACGATTGACTTCCAAGGTTATTCCTCTTTTTATATTTATTATATTTTATTGCAGAATCAACTCTCGGCAGCAGCCAGCAGGGCAGCCGTGCAGCACATACGTACGGGTGCCGTTCTCATCCCTACCACCTGCGTCATCACTTCCCCTTCCTCTTAATATCTTAAACATTCTTGAAGCAGATTGAAGACTTAAGTGCCAGCTTAAGTGAAAAATTAAAGAAAATGTACTAAGTAATTGCAACAAAAACACTGACTTTTAATGCAAAGAGATGTAGACGAAAGAAGAGAAGAAGCGGGCCGCTAGGGTGGAGAAAAGAGCTGCTCAGGAAATAGCAAGCGCATTAATCTCTGAGCAAATGAAAGCTAAACGTACAGTGAAAGAGTATGAAGACTAGGAATGCTCAAGTCAAGTGTATTTGTGCAGTGTGCCATTACTGGTATCTACTAATAGAAAATAGCACAACGAGCCAACATTAGTAATGAGAAAAAGTAATAAATGAAATGTTTGTCATTCCCATATTTCTTTGAGGTTATTGTTGAGGTTATTAGGTACAACAGTACTAAAGCACTTGCCTCATTTAACATTTCACTTTTGTATTTACAGTACTCACAATGAAGTATTAGCCATAACTTTTTTTAGTATATTTGATAATAAAGACATTGCTGTTGATTGTATAAACACGATAATATAAGACTGGCGAGTTAAAGTTTTGCAACATAAGTATATTTTGTAAAATTTCAGCCTCAATGGCACAAGATACTTTAGTCACCTTACTAGGTCTCCAGTTTTGCAGCTCTAAAGTGGTGCATTTCATACAAATGAGAGATGAATATTTTTTTGCTTAATTAACTAAATCATTATTTTTCTACTGTACAACCTATAATTGGCATACCAGTCACTGTATATACTTTTTTTTAACAAAATGTCTTATTATATTTTATAGTGGTGCAAGGCTTCCAGCCATTTATGAAAACAAAGTTATATGAAAGAGTCTGTACTTCTTAAAAGCATAGTAAAACTTAGGATTTAAGCAGGGCTGTTAAAAAGCTCCTTTCCTGCCAAATCCATCTTTAAAGAATGCTTGCTTATTCATGGTACATCACATAAAAATGTTTAGAATCATTAGCAATGGTGGTCCTTCGTTGTTTACATATCATACACATTAATCTGTGTGTGCAGGACGGCCAACAGACTGAACTGTTAAGGGTGACAACAATTAATCTCAGCACCATTTAGGGGCAAAGAGACTAAATAAAGTACAGCAAACTTGACACATGGGAAGTCTGAGAGTAGGAAGATTCTTTAAAGAGGCATTTGAACATGACTGGTCTACACATTGCGTCATCAATTTCCTTGGCAGTTCTTTAGAATTACTACAAGTACTAAAACAGTACAATACAAAGAATGCAGTTGCTCGCTTACATTTACAAATATACATACTGAATGGAAACATAATCTAGTGCCCCCCCTCCCCGAAAAAAAAGAGTAAATCCATAGCAGTGTGACATCACAAGTATGTAAATCTTGGCCAGAGTCTGGGCACTTTATATGTAGTATAAAAGGACCTGGGCCTTTAAACAAATCTGAAGAGACTAATAGTAGTTTGGGTCATGTTGAGGACTTTCATTTTCAACCAGGTGTTGATTTGTACTAGTCTATTTAATCAGAAGAACAGTGTGATTTAGTGAGGTGTGAATAACAATTTAAAACAGCAGTGAAGTTGTTGAGAAGGCCGTATAAACTTATTTCTAACCTAAAATAATATATAGTGGCTGGTAACAGAAGAGGCAGGATGGGACCAGAAAACTGGACCTTCTACACATCTGTGTTGCCCTATGACATATAATTTCCTTGTTTCGGTAACTGCCAGAGAAAAACTGTTTATTCTGTTTTAGGAAACTGTTCACCCAAATGACACTACTAAGTCCCCCCCCCGTCTGAAGCCTCTTCTTTCAGTGTCCAACAATAGTTGGCCAGCATGGATGGATTCCACTTGCCCTGATACTGATTTTACCATTGTTGCAATGTCCTGGTGAAACCTTTCATCATGTTCATCACTGACTGCACCATGATAAGTAGAGAAAAATTCCAAATGTCAAGGCAGAAATATCATCTTTAGCAACATGTTGCACTTTATGGTTTTGTATACGTAAAGCTTGTTGTCAATCAAAAAAAATTTTCAACATCATCTCTGACAACATCCCCTTTCAAGAGATTTCCTCTGGCCCCCAATGACAGATCTTCAAACTGCTTGTTATTGATGACGTGTCTAATTTGTGGACAATCAAAAAATGCTTTTTTTTCTGTGGAAACATTTGTCTCTAATATCAAAACCTTCCCTGTTCAGCACATTCACAAAATTTTCCATCATTCCAAGTTTTACAGGAGGAGGAGGCAAAATATATTTGTTGGGTCAACAAGTGTTTTTATGTGCCACACTTCTCTATGATGGAACCAAATGCTTACAAGGCAGCAAGTTCTTTTAGTGTAATGAGACCCTTTCACACCGCAGTCTCATTTGTAAACAAAACAATAGGAATTAGTATATCGAAGCAGCATTCCTAGTAACCGTGCCACTACTTTTAGATCACCACAGAAGTTCCAGATATAGTTGTTTTACTGTACATGTATATATGATATAATAATAGAAGAATTTTGCAATCAGCAGGTCAAAATCCGTAAGATACACCATAAAGCATTCAGTCTTTGTTTTCTAGTATATTTAATATTTTAAGTTAACTGGACACTTACATTTGTAGGCGTTACGTATCACAGATGTTTTACTTCTTATTAAACATTATAGAAAAAGACACTGTTCTGTTATGCATGTTGTATGAGGTACTAGGTACTAGACATACAAAGGTTTTGAAACCTATAGTATATCAATAGAAAAATATAATTTCTCATTTGAAAACATACCGTGCTTCATCAAATATTCTTGTGCCCCAATGACTATGCAGTACTGTGGTTAAAATGAAAAAACTTTTTGTGCTTTTCCAAAGCATTAAAGAAGAGTGTACCATGTCTACTGTTATAGTAAGAAATTACAGGAAAAAACATTATCTAGATGTAGATGCTCTATTAAAAGTGAGAACAGACAGATGCATGAGGCTTAATAAAAACAGACATGAAACTATTGTAAAGTTAATGCAGCAATTCAAAAAAATAGGATATGTTTCTAGGATTCTTGATGCAGAATTTGGAAGCAAGCAAGTTATTTATGTGACTGCAAACATTACTCAAAATGTTAAAAATGTGCACGTTAATAAGAACACTGCTGTGTCTTCTTATTCATCATACATTTCTTGGAGTGAAGAACACATTACTTGAGGAATAACAATGTTTTTTAATTTTTTGATCCACGTAAATGAAAAAAAATATTTGTTCTTTTAAATGGTAAGCAACAAGAAAAAAGGAAGTAAAATCTGGTGCTTTTTCTTCAGTTTATACTACATCATACATACCAATACACTCCCATGGCATTGCTACGGCCACAAAAACAACATTACCTTCTACAAGTGAAAAAATTAAAATGTAAAGCAATTCTAACTTTTAGAGAAGGCATATATGATTGGCACTATGTGAAATTTATTGATGTAGTGATTGATAGGCAACAGTGTTTGGTAACAGAAACCCACCATTTTCATTATGCTGTCTTCAGAGAACTAATGCTTACTTTAATCGTCTACATATTCAAATGGCTCTGGGGCTTCTGGCTCCTGCTCTTCCTCTTCAATCTTGGGCCCATGAGCTGCTACTGGCTCAACTAGTTCCTCTTCTTCTTCACTGGTATCTTTCATAATAATAATTCCACCAATGTGCAGCTGACAATGAATGCCAAAAATAGAAAATTTTAAATGAAAAATAAAAAGAGGCAGATATAAAACTGCAATAATAGGAAAAAAGTAAGCACTCTGTGACACAGTTGATAAAAAATATGAGCAGCTCAAATAGATTAGCAATCATGTACTCTGCCCTACCGCAATAAAGGTTTTACATAAAAATCCTTAGTTCCTCTAACTATTTAAACATTTATTACTGTACACTATTGCTTTATTTACTGATGTTAAGGTCTGTTTGTTCCTATTTTCACTTGGCTGTTGTTTTATCTACTAAATTAGCTGAAATAATAAAAATGAGGAATAACAAAAAAGACGGAAGACAGGGAAGTGAACTAAAGTTCACTTAAACAAACTAAGTTGATTTAAAACATCCTTAAAACCTCTATGAATACAGAGGAATCCAATTAAAGGAGAAAAGAACTTACAGGCTTGAATGGCTGGTAGCGGCAGGTCTCAGGCATGCTGAGCACTTTGAGCTGTGCAGGCATGACCCGGGCGGGGTTCTCCAACAGCTGGAAGTTTGGCTCTGGCTCTTTCTTCTTCTCCTTTTCATCATCCTTTTTCTCCTTCTCAGATTCTTCCTGTGATGGAACCATACAAGGAATGAGTGCTTTTATGACAGATTGTTTACATGACCCCATATGACAGCTGAGACCTCAGTGTGTGGAATATGTCAAATGCGGGAATGGCTTTTCATTTCTTAACACACTTTCATTTTTCTAGTTATGTTATATACATAACTGCAAAAAGCTCACTCCTCACTGCATACTCTGAAAAAAGATGAAAACATTTTTACCAAGTAAAAGACAAGCACCATACATAGCTACATGACCAAGAATACAAGAAAGAAAAATAATAACATGAAACTGCACTGTACAGATTTTATGCTTTGTTTACAGGCTGAAACAACACATTAAAAAAAAACTGTGAAGTATAATTGTTGACTATTTTTTGTGTACTTGTCAGATGCACTGTATTCAACAAACAGCAGTTCTTTACAGAAACACACAATGCTGCTTAATTTAAAAGTTTAGTATATCCTCTTCAGTGAACAAAATTTAGATGGAGCAATTAGATGAAAAAAAATCATCTCATCCATCACCTGGGACCTCATGTATAAATGGTGACTGCACACAAAAATGTTGTGTATGCTGGTTTCGAAACTTACTTCAAGATGTATAAAAACTAAACTTGCCGTAAAGCCACGCATATTTTGACAGCAGCCTCACACTGTGCATACACAAGTTTCTGCTTGGTTTTGTAAACTGGTAGCACTCAGTGTCAAAGCAGTGTTACTGTGATATGCTTTTCTTTTTTAGATTCACATCTATGATGCGGGTTTTATCAAATACACCAAAATTAATTACATATCATTTACAAATGTAATTCACTTGATTGTAATCAATCTGTAACAACATAATGGGGCATGGAATGGCCAAACTATTCCAGCTACCATGGCTGCTTAGCGTTGTTAGAACACATTGCCAATGGAAGAATTAGAAGAAAGCACATATTTATAGATGATAATGACTGGCTTCTAAGTCAATTTCGATCTCCAACAGTTAACGTCTTGGAGCTTTGCGCTGAACTGGCCCAGGCTTTTTAAAGGCAGACTTTAAGGAATTGTACTCTACCTGGTCCTTCGACGGTTCCACCCACCCTCAGTTTTTTTTTTTTTAGCTACTGGAGCTTTTCAACGTGAACTTGCTGACCAATCTGTTATTTCTCAGTCATCACTGAGTTGCCCCATGCCAGCTGTATGGTATTATCCACTTGTCATTCAGATATACAAGATTTCCTTACACTGCAGTTGAACTGGGAAACAAAGAGAAATTCGCAGCAACATCTAGTTTTCCAAATGTGATTGGAGTGGTCACCTGCACGCACATTGCGATTGCAATGGACAAGTTTCATCAGCCAAGGATGAATCACCAAAAGAATGAGTTGGCATTACATCATATATAGCATGAGTGCCTATAAAAACGGCAGCTCCGCATAGTCACATGTGCTTTTTCCAACTAGTGTGGCGACATGCAAGCAGTCCTTTAAAGGATAAAGAGCAGAGAATCGATCCGTTGTGGTGCTTGGCACTGACGCTACACTATAAAGGTGCCTACAGAGAATGAATTTGCTTATGTAAATAGAAAGTATTTCCATTATATTAATGTGCCGCTCTATAGTGCACAGAATGTGTGTTGCATTGTGCAAGCATGTAGCATGCTGCATATATAATGTGGCACACAATCTTGGCTTGCCCGAAACTGAAGAGACACTGTATGATGAACATGACCCACCAAATGATCAATCAAATCGGACAGCTTTACAACTTCGTTTGGATGTAATTAGCACAATGTAAAAACAGGTAATCAGACACAGCATTTATTTTTTAACCAATTCATTTAATTTGTGGTTAATATCACATAGTTCAGCGGCCATATATCTTACAGCATCCACTCTTCCATTTTGTGACTCAGAACAGTGTCCGTCTACATATAGCCAGATGGTCGCCCAGTGGTTTCCGAGGCAGAGGTGTATGTGCAGCCATAGCCAGAAGACATGCTCGGCACGGCAGCACCATCATGCCATCGGCACGGGGGTCAGCTTTTGTAATATTGTCTGAAACAGAATAAACAAATGACAGGATGCGACTCTCATTTACACGTCGACTGTGATATCTGACCACTACTTTTTTTTTTTTTGCGACTTTCTGAACTTGAACTTTCAACTGTTTCTGCCACACTTTGTTGCTTAGATCACTGCTTAAGCCAACAAATAGACCTTCTTCTGCAAGGAATCTTGGTGTCATTTTGTATTTTTATTCTGGTTTACTGTCTCTTATTCTGATTAAAAATGTATTCTGTATTTTACCTTTTATTTAGTGTATATACTGATATTTTCTATCCAATGTTGTATTTCTGATCTTTTTTTTCTGTTTTTTGTTATTTTTCATTTGAGCATGCGAAAAATAAATATAAATAAAATGTTACACAAGTCTAACTTGTTGTTTAACTCTTTATTTGGATTATGTCATTCTAAAACTCTACTTTTCTAGTTGGATTTTCTTCAAACATTTTGATGTTACCTTGCTTGTGTTTTTCAGAATATTGTCATGCTACAGAGAGAATAATGTTATAGCTTTACATCACCAAGGGATGGCATGAAATTCTACTAAATAATCTTAATACACAGTATAATTCAATGTTGATTCAGCTCCTTCATGTAAAGATGAAACAAAGCATCACCAAACATGATACTACCATCTTAATATTTAACTGATGGCAAGTTCTTGCTACAGAATGCAGTGTTAGCTTTTCTTTCAGAAATAATGGCTTATTATGTTGTTTATTAACTGTCCTTAATACATTGATCCATTACTCTTAAAAGATTGTGCAGTTGAAAACGAATATTATTTAAGTAGCAACCAAATTCCTGTTAGTAAGCAGTGGTTTCTGCCTTGTTGCCCTGTCTCGGATCCAGTTCTCACCTTCCTCGTTTTTCTGACGTTGGGGTCAATAAAAGGGACCACAGATAAGAGAGGGTTTGCAAATCACAAGATGGTGTTCTAAAGTTTTTCTGAATTTTATGTTTTCTTGGTTATAGCAAAAAAACAAGTTCCATACTTTTATTTATTTGAAAACTATAGCTCTGACAATAATTCAGCTGTACCGCTCCTCAAAACCCTTTTACCACCCGAGATGACACAATTATAATATGTACTGCTGATCCGTAGAGCAACAGCCAAAGAGTAAAATAATAAACAGACCAGAGAGAAAGTGACCAACAGTACTTTCCTACTAGGCACAAAGAGACAGAAACTAAAACATATTCTGATATTTAGACAACCATGCACTGAGAAGCCCAATTTCTCTCTTTACAAAACCCCCCAACAAGTAAATCAGTAATACACAAATAACAATTATATAAAAAGTGATAATATACAATGTAAAAAAGTCTTTGAAATGTGCACAAGTTTGATAATTTGGAGCTGGACAGTTCGACATCCGTGGCAGAGCGATGGGCACTGAGCAGGCTCCTGTCAATAATGAAAAATCCACTGCATCCACTGAACAGGATCATCTCCAGACAGCGGAGCAGCTTCAGCAACAATTATTGTCTGTCTGTTATACTTCCATTGTTATCACTCTTTAATATTGTTCTTTATCAGTATGCTGCTGTTGGAGTATATGAATTTCCCATTGGGATTAATAAAGTATCTAACTAATTATTCTCTCTTCGTCGAAACCAGACAAAATAACATCCACGGACCCTTTTCACAGGTCCAACAGGCCCTCACTTGAGTTCATCTTTGCTGCTCCAACCATTCGATAACCTTTTCCTTTATGTATTAATGAACCAAAGTTCATCTAATGGCTTCCTGCAGGCAGTGTATTTCCTTTAATGCCAGCACTTTTTCTTCTCCCCCTCTGGCACTGCCCTATCTTATTTTTGGCTGAAATTTCTTTTAACTGCATATTTAATTATCTTTAGGACATTAAACAAATGAAATAACACCACTAAAAATGTACATTTATTTATTTGGCTGACGCCTTATCCAAGGCGAATTATAACATTTATGATACAATTGGTTACATTTCTTTTGGTTTTCCAATTGGAGCACAGGTAGGTCAAGTGACTTGCACACAGTCACATAGTGTCAGTAGAGGGATTTGAACCCATAATCTTAGGGTTTAAAGTTCAAAGTCTTAACCACTATACCACACTACCTTGAAAATGTAGAAACTCTGACAGGGAGCAATTACTTTTTCATGCCAATGCTGCAGTCTGTCCATCTGTTACACGATAACTTGTGAACTACTGGCTTTAGAACTTTGACCTTGGTTTTCTAAATAATAAAATGGTGCCAGAATAGAAACATTCAATGTGCTCTATATAAACCACCTAAGATTTAGGACTGTAGGTCCACGTGTTTCCCTACTAAATGATAAAATAGTCAACTGCATTGCTTTTTTCACAACACAGTTGTGGGAGCCCTGTACTGGGGGCACAGGGGACCTCTCCTATCTTTCTTACGTTCATCGACTTCTTTCTAATTTCTTGAATTACTTATGAGTTATTCTTTACGCCTGTCGGATACACTGCTATTGTCGACTATAATAGACATTCTGTTGAGTCATTACTCTGCACTTCTTGTGTCCCTGGAATCTCCTTGTCAGCCCTATAATGTGTCACAATATAAAGACTAAACAGTTAATGAAATGAGATGAAGTGTTAATAAATTAAATTATCTGAAAAAAAGTAAATGGTAAATTATACACCTATGCCATCCATTTTCTAACCTGTTTACACAATTCATATATGGGTGGCCAGTAATCAATAGTGAGAGTACTAATTAATTTTAATTTTACAAGTACATATATAGATTGCGACAGAAATATGCAAGCTGATTTCTGGATCAAAAACAACCCCTCATTTCACTTTATGCCTTACACTGTGTCATTTTTCTCAGTGTGTCTGCAACAACATGCTTAGTTCTCACATTTGTCATGTACTGTACTGTACATACTTGTACTGTTAAAAGTACTGAGTTACCAGAAAAAGAACTGTACATGTTGTCTACTCAAAAAAACTTGTTAAAATGAACAGAAGTTAAACAGAACTTAAATTTAAACTATCTAGATTTTGTAAAAATGCCTTCTAACCAACAAGATCCACTTAAAAAAAAAAAAAAGACATTTAGTGATAACCTAATAATATACAATACACCATCAAATAAAAACAAGTTGCCTAAATTAAAATAAAAAATGCCTTCAGTCCACCACTGATATATCTCCGTTAGCTATCTACTTCACTTCAACTTTTATGGTGATTAATGAAGTCTGAAGCAAATCTGCTTCTTCAAATAAGCTTGAAGTTAATAAATTATGCCAGTCACATCGGTTTCCAAAACAAAACTGAATTCAAGTCCTTCATGCATTACTTTCCTCTGTTACAGTTACAAACCAATGCAGATACTGGGTGCCTGAGGATACAGATAGAAGACTGTCAACTATCTATCTTATGAAATGAGGATTATATTGAGACACTATCTAAAGAAAAAAAACTGGCTAGAAATAAACAGAATGAAAAGTTGGGTTGATGCTATGTATAGAGTTTATAATATATTACAGAGATAATTAACTGTGCTGCCTTATGTCTTGTATACACAGATTTTTACTAAGGATATCAGCAATTTACAAGCCCTCAGAAACTATGAAAGACAAAACTTTGCGTCATAATGGCAAACTGGGGATGTGGGTGTTAAAACTTAAGCTGCCGAAAACTCATTTCAAATGCAGATTAAATTCTATTTAAGGACATGGAAATTGAGGATTTGCCTTGTTTAAGATGAACACAATATTTTGTAAGTAAAATGAAAAAGAAGGAGTGAGCACATGTATGAATCTAAAGTTGTTTATAACTGGGGTACTTACCACCTCCATTTTCTCCTCATCTTTTTCTTTCTTCTCCTTCTCCTTCTCTTTCTTTTTTGCTTTAGCAGTGATGGACAAGACTGCTGTGGAAACCTAGTACAGAGGAGGAAGCAAAAATAAGACTGAAGAAAGCAACTTGTGGAAAAATGTATAAAAGCATAATCAGATCCTTACTATAACATTTCTACAGAAATAGTAGATATACTCAATTAAATTTTTCTTATTAACTACACTTCCAATAATGAACACAGCAAGCTATTTAAAGATTACACATTTACTATGAGCATAAATTTTACAGAATTCTTCTTAGAATGATAAAGGCAAAAATGTATTCAACCAAAGCACAGATAAACAGGGGCCAAGGCTCTGTTTCTTCTTGTTGTGGTTATAGGTTAGCTCGTAAGCCCTTCACTTGTCACTTTGTTTTTAAAGCTACCTCCATCATAGCAGTGGCATTGCAATCTAGATTGAGTTTCTGGAAGAATGATTTTTCATCTGTAAGCAGCGAACATGGCGAGTAATATGTAAATAGCAAGTGAATAATTGTTGACATTGCTGTTTGAGTAACATTGTTTATCAGGTCTACTGGATGCACCCTTATTAAATTAATATCATCCTCTATATTAAACTGTGATTACAGCAGTTCCTTCTTAATATCTTCCTTTATAACCTGCAGGCTTGCTTGTAATCCACGGCCCATATCTCTTTTCTCTTCTACGTCCTTAAGCATTTTTTTTTGTAGTTCCTGCATTTCTTTAACCTCAGGTGACATACTACTTAATCAGCAAATGCCTTCTTTTCATTAGTCATAAATATATTCCAAGGAGACAAAAATACATTTAAATATCTATACTTTTGACCAAAAATCAAATTAGAGATAACAATAATGTACTTAATGATATATACAACTGAGGATTTCCCCCCATTGACTTTATCAGAACTTTCAATTTAAGATTTTGTAATTATATTTATAGTACTTTACATAATGAATGGCCTTTAAAAATGCAATGATAGTTAAAGGGAACCCGAGTGAAAATACAATGTACAGTTTTTACATCACTCAAGAAAAAAAATAAATCTAAAACCCTATCCTTTATGTGAAAAAGTAATTGCCTCCATAGTTATCTTTTTGCAGGACCTTTAGCAGCAATTACTGCAAACACAGTGTGATGAAAAAGTAATTGCCACTTCTTCATTTTCTATATTTATATTAACAAATTTAGTATAATACAAAATACAACCTGAGAAAATACAATGTACAGTTTTTAAATGATCCTTTGTATAAATGAAGGAAAAATACTTCACCAATACCTAGAATACCCATATAAAAAAGTAACTGCCCCCTAAACCTAATATTTAGTTGTGTCACCTTTAGTAGCAACAACTGCAATTAAATGTTTTCAATAACAGGAAATCAGTCTTATTTATCACTTTGGGGAAATTTTGTCCCATTCTTCTCCACAGAATTGTTCTGATTAAACCAAATTGGAGAATTTTCAACTATAAACTAACCATCCTTAAGTTGCGAAAACAGAAAAAACCCATCCAAGAAATTGCTACAATATCACAAGTGGCAAAATCTACAGTTTGGTACATCCTAAGAAAGAAAGCAAGCACTGGTGAACTCAGCAATGCAAAAAGACCTGGACGTCCACGGAACACAACAGTGGTGGATGATTGCAGAATCATTTCCATGGTGTAGAGAAACCCCTTCACAACAGCCAACCAAGTGAACAACACTCTCCAGGGGGTAGGCGTATCGATATCCAAGTCTACCATAAAGAGAAGACTGCATTAAAGTAAATACAGAGGGTGCACTGCAAGGTGCAAGCCACTCATAAGCCTCAAGAATAGAAAGGCTAGATTGGACTTTGCTAAAGAACATCTAAAAAAGCCAGCACAGTTCTGGAAAAACATTCTTTGGACAGATTAAACCAAGATCAACCTCTACCAGAATGATGGCAAGAAAAAAGTATGGAGATGGCGTGGAACAGCTCATTATCCAAAGCGTACCACATCGTCTGTAAAACACGGTGGAGGCAGTGTGATGGCTTGGGCATGCATGGTTGCCAGTGGCACTGGGATACTAGTGTTTATTGATGATGTGACACAGGACAGAAGTAGCCGAATGAATTCTGAGGTGTTCAGAGACATACTGTCTGCTCAAATCCAGCTAAATGCAGTCAAATTGATTGGGCAGTGTTTCATGATACAGATGGACAATGACCCAAAACATACAGCTACAGCAACCTAGGAGTTTACTAAAGCAAAGCAGTGGAAAATTCTTGAATGGCCAAATCAGTCACCTGAACATGCATTTCACTTGTTGAAAACTAAACTTCGGACAGAAAGGCCCACAAACAAACAGAAACTTAAAGTCGCTGCAGTAAAGGCCTGGCAGAGCATTAAAAGGAGTAAACCCAGCATCTGGTGATGTCCATGAGTTCAAGACTTCAGGCTGTCATTGCCAACAAAGGGTTTTCAATCAAGTATTAGAAATTAACATTTTATTTCGAGTTATTTAATTTGTCCAATTACTTTTAAGCCCCTGAAATGAAGGGATTGTGTTAAAAAATGCTTTAGTTGCCTCACATTTTTATGCAATCTTTTTGTTCACCTCTCTGAATTAAAGCTGAAAGTCTGCACTGCATCTGATTTGTTTCATTTAAAATTATTTGTGGTAATGTACAGAACCAAAATTAGAAATAAGTTGTCTCTGTCCAAATATTTATGGACCTAACTGTATGTCCATATATTCGACCTTTTTGCTGTTCCATTATTTCCCTGAATAATAATTTCCATTTGTTAGCGCTAATGGGATCTTTAATATCAGTTTTTTGAGACTTTCGAATTTTAGTAATTTTATAATCTCTAACCTTCTCTGCATGTGTATTGCACCAAAGGTTTTGAACCTCTTTACGACGTTCTACTTTGTCTTCTACTGTTTGTCTTTTATTTCTGACCCCGCTTGGAGCTGAGAGCGCAGGAACAATGTCTGTGTCTGACAATAGCATTCACACAAATGAGAAGTAAGTGGCCCATGGGCGTGGTAGTAAATGTTTGAGAGGAGGGCGGGACTTGTCAAAATCTCTTGGCAAAAAGTTTCGTCTCGCGGGGCCTGAAATTCTCTCTTGCGGGAGTTGAAATTATCTCAGAGAAATTCTTGTCTCAGGATTTCCTTTCATAATAAAGAGATGTTTATATTCAATAGGGATGGCACTAATCAAGCTTGGTTGTTTCTAGTCTAATTTAAACCTCTATGACTTAAACCTGGTTCATTGGTTGATTGAGTGACTAAGAGGGCAATTCCCCCTTTTTTTTTGTTGGTGAATTTTTTTCCTTTAATAAATCAAATGATCATTTTAAAACTGTGTTTTGTTTACTCATGTTGACTTTTGCATTATACTAAATTTGTTTGGAGAAACAGAAACAAGTATTACAAAAAAACAAAAATAGAGGAAATCAGGAAATGAGTAAATACTTTTTCAAAGCACCATTAATGCTTCCTATAATTTGTTAATTGTTTTTTCATATTGCTGTTTAGGAATTTTAACCCACTTTTTTGCAGATTGGGTTTATTCAGACACACAGGTTTGCAAGTGTGAATTTTTCATTTCAGGATTTGCCACAGCTTCTCTGTTGGGTTCAAGTCAGGGCTTTGACTAGTCCAGTCTAAAGCTTTAATTTTATTTCTTCTGAGCTATTCAGTTGTAGACTTGCTTTCTGTTTTGGGTTATTGCTTTGACCAGCTTGAGATCACAGACAGATGACTGGACATTCCCCTTAAGAATATTCAGGTAAAGTGCAGAATTCATGATTGTTTCAATAAATCTTACAGGTGCTGAAGCAGCAAACCATGCCCACACCATCACACTACAATCCCCAAGTTTCAAGTATAGTTTTGATGTTCTTACTGTGAAAAGCTCTATTACCGTTATGCCAGACGTTGTATAACTTGTACCTTCCAAAAAGTTCTAGTTTTGACTCATCTGTGCATAGAACATTATTCCAAAATGCTTGGGGATCATCCAGTTGATTCTTTGCAAATATGAGATAAGCACTGATGTTACTTTCAAAAAGGTGAGGTTTCTGCATACTCTCCTAAGAGACCCGCCTTTACTCACTTTTCTTCTGGTGGAGTTATGAATATTGATCTTAGCGGAGGCTAGAGAGGCATGTAGTTATTTGAAAGTTATTCTAAGATCCTCTGTGACTTCTTCAATGAATCATCATTATACCCTGGAGGTAATTATGGGAAAGTTGGCCTTTCCTGGGAAAGTTCACCACGGTTCTCAATTTGGAGATAATGGCTGTCACGGTGGTGTGATGGAGTCCCAGACACTTAGAAATGGCTTAATAGCCCTTTCCTGATTAGTAAGTTTCAACACCTTTTTTTCTACATTCCTTCTGGAATGTCAATTGATCAAGGCATAGTGTTCTGATTGAACCCTGGTGGTGACTACTTCACTATCACGGTAAACTTTAATATATGATGAAGTTTAGATTCAACAGGGATGGCTGCAAACAGATTTGACTGTGTTCAGTCAGCACAGCTGAAAAATCAATTAACCTTGGTCAGCTGTTTGAATGAGAAACTAAGTAGGAAATTACTTTTTCACACAGGACATACAGGTGTTGGATAGCTTTAATACTGCCATATATTAATCAGACATTAAGAAATAGTTACGTATTTACTCCAGTTTTCTTTATCTAATATTACAATTTGTCCAAAGTTTTCAAGCCCGTCATTATGAGAAACATACAAAAACAGAGGATATCAGGATGGGGGCAAATAGTTTTTCATAGCACTGTATTATAAAAAAGTAGAATTTCACAACTCAGCATTGTAATTATTCTAATTAGAGCTACCTAATTACACTGTTTAACATGTTTAATTCCAACACATAAAATATATGTGAAATTCACATTATGGCTAGTTAAAATGCAATTACAGATACCTCAAATTAGAATACTAACTACCCTAACCATTATTGTAAAATAAATTGGCGATCACAAGTTTTAGAACACCTGAGTCTTTCCAGTTTTTCTTCAAATTTAAGCAAGTGAAATGCAACGAATGACCTAAAATGATGAAAAGGAAAACAGAAAACTGCCAGAGGTTTAAATTTAAACGAAGTTAGCAAGAACTGGACAAAAGGAAATATCAGAATAGTACAAATGGGCCTTCTTCATGAAACAACTAACAGATTACAACCTGCCAATGTTCTAAAGTAATTAAATGAAACCTTGCAAGTTGAAGCAAACAATTTGCACAGGTGTCCTAATTTCTCTTGATTACTTTAAAACCCTTGTCACATTCTTAAAGCAGAGTTGGAACGGACCGAGTCTACACAGACTCTGAAATTCTACATGGACAATATTTGAGTGATAATGGCAAGAAAACAACAATTAACAAATGAAGTGATATGGAGCATAATTACCCTAAAAGTGTTGGTGAGTACTCTTTCCTACACAATCTAAAGGCAACTGAAAACTGTAAGAAACTCTGATTGGAAGATATCTGGCACACTCAATATCACAACTCAATCAGAAGACAAGTTTATGAGGGCAACCTGTTTGCTCAATAGGCACCTCAAAGCACAACAAAAACTTTTGACTGATAGTGTAGGAAAAGCAGGAACTGCCACTGATATGAATCTGTGTAGCCTCAACTTTAAAATTGTTGATTACATTTAAGAATTGAATGAAAATTTAATTGAAGGTCTCTTTTATTAATTCTAAGCCCTGCAGCAATATGTGTGAGGCAAACAATAAAAAAAGAATTGTTGTTAAATTCATTTTTTTCAGATGTGTTTTATAGAAAAACCAAATCATTCCGGATACTAAATATTTTGAGCTATATTCTAGCTCTGTATACATATAGTGTCTTTAACAATTTTAGATATACCTGCTGTCCCACAGTGTAAAATTACAAATCAAACAATTCAGACATGATTAAAGCACACATTCCAGACTTTGTTTTAAGTGTTTAATTACTTCATTAGTGCAGGTATAAGATACCTAGGCTTGCTTTGACCTACAGACTACCGTTGGAGTATGTAGCTGTCATTGTTCCACATAAGGACATGAGTTATGACAATGAAAGTCAAAGAAGCCATTATTAGGCTGTAAAACAACAATACAACCATTAGATACATCAGTAAAACCTTAGGATTACCTAAATCGACTGTCTGGAATATCATTAAGAAGAAAGACCACACTGGTGAGCTGATTAATTGCAAAGGGACTGGTAGGCCAAGGAAGACCTCCACAGAAGAATTCTCACTATGATAAAGAAAAAGCTCGAAATGCCTGTCTGACCAATCAGAAACAGTCTTCAGGAGGCAGATGTGTATGTGTCAGACACTATTATACGCAGAAGATTTCATGGACAAAACACAGAGGACACACTGTAGGATGCAAACCACTAGTTAGCCACAAACACAGGATGGTCAGGTTGCAGTTTGCAAAAAAGTAGTTAAAAAAGCCTGCAGAATTCTGGAAAAAGGTCTTTTGGGCAGACAACACAAAGATGAACCTGTATCAGAGTGTTGGCAAAAGCAAAAGTGCAGAGACGAAAATGAACTGTCCAAAATCCAAAGCATACCATCTCATCTGTTAAACATGGTGGTGGAGATGTTATGGCTTCACTGATTATGTAACTGCTGACGGCAGTTGCACAATGAATTCTGAGGTGTATTTAAGCATCTTATCTGTTCAATTTCCAGTAAATGCCCCCAAAAATCATCAGACAGCACTTCATCCTACAACAGGATAATTATCCCAAACATACTGTTAACACCGGAGTTTTTCAAAGCTAAACAATGGAAATACTTGAATAGTCAAGCCATTTAAATCAAATTGAGCATACCTTCCATATTCTGAAGATGGCTGCATTAGAGACTTGACAGGGTATCACCAGAGAAGATACCCATGCCGCTGGTGATGTCTATGAATCACAGACTTCAGGCAGTCATATGACTAGTTTAATATTTGCCATTGTTATGTCATTGTGGTGCCCTGAAATAAGGAGACCATGTACACAAAGTGTTGTCATTTCTACATGTTGTCATGGAAATGTATGCAAATAACCTTAAAGTCTGCATTGTGCACTTTAATCACATCTAATTGTTTTATTTGTAACTTTAAACTGTGGATTTAAAAATCAAGGAAATCACCTAAATCAAGGAAAGATGTTTGTCCCAAACATTATGGAGGGCACTGTATATAGTGGCTACTTTATTAAATACACCTTTATAAATACCACATATGATTCCCATTTACCCCACAGCAGCCTGAGTTTATTAAAGCATTTATTCAATAAGGTGTTAGAAATATTCTTCAGGAATATTCATCCAAGCTGAGCTGACAGACAGCATCATGGAGTTTTGTGTAGTTTCACTAACATTTCTACTCTGCCCTCTCTCATTGACAAAGTGTTTTCACCTAAAGAACTAAAATCTGCTAGATGTATTTTGTTTATTCCTCTCTCTCTATCTCTGTAAACTATTCACTGGAATGTGTGAAAATGGCAGAAGAACAGTAGTTTTTGAGATGCTGGAAGCATGACGTTCAACACCATTGTCAAAGTGATTTAAATCATGTCTTGCCAATCTTAATGTCTGTTTGAATAAGAACAAAACCTTTTGAGCATACCTGCATATTAAGATGCAGCCATAATACCGGCTATTTGCAGGAACTGACCATTTGTGTTAGCAAGCAGGTGTTCCTAATAAAATGGGTCCAGAATGTACAAATATATATATTTTTTAATATACAATTTAAAAATTATTGTTAATTAAATTCTCACCTTCTCTTTTTCTTTCTCTTTTGGTACTTCAAGGGGAGGAGGATAAGCAAACGTAGAAGGTTTACAGTTGGATCTGTATTGTACTTTTGGCATCTGTGGGGAAGGATGTAATCTGTTCATGTCACATTGCAATAAATTTGAAACAAAACAGATCTCACTGTAACTTATTACACTACAAAGAAAAACATCTTAAAATTGTATTAATCAACAGAATTCCTTTACAACTAAAACTTACTTTGTGTTTAAAGAATGACCAAAGATTAAAAAGCACAGATATCACTTAATTTACAGAACAGAATAGTATTATCTTGTTATCAAACATTCCCGGAGCCGGAAATAAAAGACAGAGTAGATGACAAAGTAGAATGTCGTAAAGAATGCAAAGAGATAATGTGATACATATACACACACACACACATATTATATATATATATATATATATATATATATATATATATATATATATATATATTATATATATATATATCTATATATATATATATCTATCTCATGAGAGCGTTCTGCTATTTCACCAAGTAATAATTTCCATTTGTTTGCACTAATGTGATCTTTACTATCATTTTTTTTGAGACTTTCAAATTTTAGAACTTTCATTATCTCTAACCTGCCCTGCATGTGTATCGCGCCAGCATTTTTGAATTCTTTATGATGTTCTACTTTGTTATCTACTCTTTGTCTTTTATTTCCGGCCCGGGTGTGGTTAAATGTCTTGGCACAAAGTCTTGTCTTGTGGGACATAAAAGTATCTCTCTGAAACAGTCACGTCTCGTACCAGGATTTTTTTTTACTATAATAGAGAGATATTAAAAGGCTGAGTTGCTGACTCTGATTGGGAACACTGATGTCTTTTTGTCAAGGCCTGTTACTTAATGTGCTGAACATAGGATTGTAACTGACCCTGGAGTTAAAGTGTAAATACACCTGTATCGTATAACGGAGGCAAGGAAGAATGTGGTGTGTGATCAAGTAAAGCAAATGCTTGGACTGGGCATGATTCGCAACAGTAAAAGTCAATGGCGGACCCCAATTGTTCTTGTGCGCAAACCAGAAGCTTCATTCAGTTTTATACAGATTTTCGACACAATGCCAAGTGTTGATGAATTACTGTAGAAACCTGGTCAAGCCTCATATAGCTCTATCCTAAATCTAACAAAGGGGTAGTGGTAGGTAACTCTAAAGGAAAGTAGTAGTGAGAAGACTGCTTTCGCCACCCCATACGGATTGTTATTTACTAGGCTTCCATTTGGACTTTATGGCACCCCTTTAACATTCCAGTGTATGACTGATTAAATTTTACACCTCCATTTTGCATATTCTAGAGTGTATCTCGATGATGTGGTCATTTTCAAAAATGATTGGCAGAAACATCGGGAAAGCCTACAAGAAGTGCTTGACAGCTTGAGACAGGCTGAGTTGACAGCTAACCCTAAGAAGTTTAAATTGGGTATGTTAGAAACAATTTGGGATATTCTATGGGTAAAGGTGTGATTAAAACGTATTAGGAAAAACATAGGTGAGGTCCTTGCATATCCACATCTGGTAATGCAAAGGGAGAGTCGTGCTTTTCTAGGTCTCGCTGCTTACTACAGGAGATGCCTCCTGAATTTTGTGAGCAGAGCTGCCCCTTTAACTGACCTGATGAAGTATCGTCTGGTCAGATAATTGTGAAAGGTCATATCTCTGACTTCTAAGATTCCTTGTCTTCATACCCGGTTCTGAGAAAACCAGAATTTCTTTTAAGGAATTTATTATACAGAATGACGCAAGTGTGTTTGACTTGGTGGCTGTCCTTAGTCAGGTTTTTGGTGAGGAACATCCCATCATGTATTTTATTAGGAAATTACTTCCCAGAAAATGTAATTATTCAACTATTGGAAAAGAGTGTTTGGCAATTAAGTAGGCGGTTGAAGAGCTCTGTTATTACTTATGGGGTTAGAAATTTACCTTGGTGACTGATCATGCACCACTTCAGTGGCTCTACAGACAGAAAGATACAAACTCCCCTTTCACTAGGTGCTTCATTAGCCTACATCCATTTAATTTGACTGTTTGTCATCGTCCCAGTTCCAAACATGAGAATGACGATATCTTCTCTCATCTCGCATAGCCCAATTTTGGAATGTTACTGAAAAACGTGTTTGTCACACGATGCTTAGAACATTTAAAGCAGGGCACTCACTTACCCATTTCACTTATCTTTCTCACTTTTCTAGAATGCGCCTGAGTCTGCTCCACACAGTTTTTCTGGGCAACTGTACCCAGTAGTGACACTTCACGACTGATCCTCCAATGAGTGGGGACACTTGCAGCAATGTATCAAGTATAAACGGGCCTTTAGCCTTTGACCTCACACCAATTAAGTCCCTGCACTTTGCACACACCACTCATCACTACTACTGACTGGATGGTTTAGTGAGGTCCTCAGACTAGCCCTGCGGCAAACGCTTGCAGCCTCTGATGTAATGCCAAGACGATGATCAAAGTTGACTAGAGAGGAAGAAACAAAATCATAAGAAATGTGGCGCACAGCTGAGGATGCCTTCACGCTGTAATAACTGGGAAAGAGAGTGTATCTAGAGCATTATGTCCCCTGAAGCACTAGATGACAGCCCCCCTGGATTGCAGCAGTGCCTCAGATTCCCACAGGGCTCCATGGGAGCTGCAGTTTGGTGTATTCCTGTTGGGTTCCATGGCCACCACCAGGGGGTGCTGCAGCAGCTGCTCAGCCCCTGAATGCAGCTCTTCTGCCACACCCGAAATGCTGCCAGAACAGAGTTAACAAGCGCCTGGAGCACTTCCAGGTACCTTATAAAAGGAGCCAGCAGCCACTACTCCAGGAGCCAGAGTCGAGTGGGAGAAGACAAAGCTTGTCAGGAGGAGAAAAAAAGAAAGAAGAAGAGTACTTTGTCTGTTTGCTGTGCTCTGAACTGTTTTGTACTTGTGAGAAACAGGGGAAGACATTTCTCATGAGAGAAAAAGGGAAAAATAAAAGCGTGTGTTTCTTGCGCTTCCTGTGTCGGTCTGTGTCAGGTAGGATGGCTGGTACGCTCCCCTGGTGGTCTACAAGTGGTGTAGTCAGCAGGATTCCTGGCCATCTGCAAGGCAGGGACCGGAATATTATTTCTTGTGGCAACCTGGCACAGAGGCTCGAGGCATGGGCACACACACACAAATGCGGCTATTCGGCAGCACACGGCGAAAGATGGTGAAAATCAGGATCCGTGTTGGTGGCCCATTGCTCACCATAAGGCAATGGCTGGAGGACCACTCCACTCCTGAAGGACACCTGATGGGGCCTAGCCTCAATGGCTCTCTGTTGGGCGGAGATGGACGAGCAAAGCCAGAGTCCACCGCCAGCTGAAACAAATGACTTTGTGTTGGCTGTACGGCAGCTGGAGATAGTGCTCCAGCCCATAGTCTCTGTTACAGGTGCTGGGTCTGCTGAGGCAGACAGTTGAGGGGCTGGAGAGGACAGCCAAGTCAACCCTGAAGGCAGCACATGAGTGGCTGAGGAGACTCTCCAGCCGACTTGACGCGGCGGTATAGATGAGTGTTTCCTGTACCGTAGATAAAATGGGACATCTGAGCGAATTGCTTCCTGATCCTGATCCTAACATTGATGGAAAGTGAGTAGCCAGAGGTATGACAGTGGGCATGGCGTTATGGCCGACCATGAGGAGGGGGCGGAAATAGCCAAGGTGTACATAAGAGACTGGCTTATGCGTACTTGCACCTGGAGTGCACCGCCCCAAATGCCGGTCATATACAAGTCTAAAGGGGTGCAGACAACATGGGGTCTTCTCTTCCTGCCATAGAGAGACTCAGACTGTTGCTGCACCTCAAAGCAGGATGAAGACCTGGAAAAGGAAGACCGGGTCTCCACACAGTGCTGGGCAAGAGCCTGTCCACTCACATGCAGTGGAGGGTTTCTTGGTGTTGGGGCAGAGAGATTTGCCAACCTCAGCTGCACGCAAAATGAAGCAAGACTTCCCATCCTGCTTCCATTCCCACAGGACATGAGCAGGAGGGGTGCGGTGCTGCAATAAATACCACAGTCTGGGCCACGGCTGGAGGTGCTGTCTTTTTATCACGCTGGTATTGTGCCAGGACACAGCGTCGGGGCAGTGCCTACCCGTACCTTTCTTCTTTTGTCGTTGCAGGGCAGAGCCATGGACCCAAGTATGTTGACTCCCCATCCTGGAGAGAGGCATCCCTCGCGGGACAGGCTGCTTCACCCCTCAAGGCTTAGCTGAGGAAGGAGCAATGTGGCGTATGGCCAGCATCTTTGCCATGGCAGGAAGGACTGGGGGAGGGAGCATATCCAGAAGATGAACTCCCCCAAAGCGCTAGATTTCAGCCCCCCCGGGCTGCAGCTGTGCCTCATACTCCCACAAGACTCCACGGGAGCTGGAGTTCGGTGCATCCCTGTTGGGTTACGTGGACACCACCAGGAGGTGCTGCAGCTGCTGCTGAGCCACTGAATGCAGCTCTTCCGCACACCGGAAGTGCTACCGGAACTGGGTTAACAAGCACCGTGAGCACTTCCAGGTGTCTTATAAAAGGAACCAGCAGCCACTACTCCGGGAGACAGAGTCGGGTGGGAAAAGACAAAGCTTGCCTGGAGGAGTGGAGGAGAAAAGAAAGAGAAAGAAGAAGATTATTGTGTCTGTTTGTTGTGCTCTGAACTGTGTTGTACTTGTGGGAAATGGGGGAAAGCGTTTCCGATGAGGGAAGAAGGGAAAAATAAAAGCGTGTGCTTGCACTTGTGCCTCCTGTGTCTATCTGTGTCGGGTTGGGTGACTGGTACACACCGTGATGGTCCACACTAGGCTGTAGGTGAGACAGTGGAATGATCCCCACTGTGTCTCGAAAGGGCAAGAGCAGAGTGCTAGCACGTCTGCCCGATCCTGTCTGTCCTCCGTGACAATATTCTGATGAGTATGCCTACATATCTCTTCATTTGTGTGGATTTAGTGTAGTGCTCAGTGAGCATCAAATTCAAGTTTTACTTTGTAGAACTTTTTGGAATTTTTTCTGAATATTTCCCATCTGTGATTGGGCAAATCCACAGATATGGAGATCCAACTGTTACATTAAAAAAAAAAGTTAAAATGATCATGAAATTAAATTTCATTCGCTGAAATAACTTGAACACTTTCATCTAAATACCATGTAATATCTTTTTTGACAAAAAAATAAAAAAATATTGCATTTTATCGCATCCAGACAAATATAATTTATTAAATATGTTGATAACATTGTTATCAAAGCACTCAAAGGTACTGGTTCAAACATAGATATTTAGAATAAATTACTCCTTGACGTATTTGGAGTGAAGGCACACTTTACCGATTTTAGTTACTGATTGCTGTATATTCTTGTAAGGTGAAAGAAACACACTGATGCAGAAAAAGTTGGGGAAGAAGTACTTAAATTGCAATGATAAATTGGCAGTGGTTCATGAAAGCAAACAAAACATCAAGTAGCATGTAAACTCTTTTTTTCCCACAGTTTCTTAAATGTTATTATTATGTTTTTTTCTGTAAGGCCAGGACTGCTAGAGCAGCAGACATGGTGTCTATAGATGGAGGCACATTTTCGTTAATGATCTTTCCAGAAAAAGTAGTAAGAATTCAAAAACAAGATAAGCAATTTTTTAAGTTACACACTCCTCCATAGCTACTCTTCTATATTTCCTGACTAAGCTATGGGAAAGACAAAACACATACCTTTTTAGACACTGTACTCTAACCAGATATTTTGATGGCTTTTTTTTTTTTAATAAAAAAGATATAAAGGAAGCCAGTGGTTATTGCCAGATAAGTCAACTTTATAAACTGAATCACCTCAGTGTAGCAGTCTCTCTCCTGGTTATTTTGTACTTGCATACCTGGCAGAGTACATGCAAGGAAAGGCTATACTAAAATGTATAATGCTTTTACCACTGTTAATCTTTTATAAAACAAGGAAGACAGTTACAGACCCATTTTTGTTGTTGGTTCTTTCAAAAAGCGTGAACACTTTTTTAATAGATAAACATAAAACTAAGCATATTGCTGTGGATGGTAGATATTCACCATCAACTTTTCAACATTAAAAGGGCAAACTGTGTCAATAGGTGAACATTTTAAGTATATAGGGACTATAAGTAACAAAAGAGCTGACCCTTGAACTTAATAAACCAAATCAGCAATAGGTGGTTGAAAGAGCCATTCTTTCTAAAGAAACCAAACTGTTTTAAAGTGCACAGTCTACCTTAAAACTAAAGCAACTCTTTAAAGTAAAGGTGGTGAAAATGCCTATGTCCATCCACATTTTAGGGAAAAATAACTGATGAAGGCAGTCACCAGTATTAAAAAATGTATCTTAATAAGGCAACATTTTTAACATCAAAAAAGTGACAAAAGGTTAAATTATTAAGATATTATATACACATTTGATTTTATGCTACAAAATAAACATATGATAGCCAAAAGCTAAATTCTAAAAATAAAGCATGATGTTAAAAAAAACACAAACACAGAACAAACATTAGGTCCTTTCTTTCATATTCTACATTGTATTGATCAGACAAGTAATAAGGAGACGTCAAATGGAACTATTGGCAGAATACCACACTGAGTAAGTAAGTAAGCTTAACACAAACCATATATGCAAGTTGTAAAATAAATACTTAAATGTGGTACAAGTGAAAACATACCTTTAGGTCTTTATTAAGACCAATGATGGCAGTTGGAGTGAAGGACAATGACAGGAAATGAGACAAAGGAAACCAGAACCAGAACTGGGTGAAGACAAGAATGCCTACCACTGAGGGCATATGAGTGTGACCTGTCCGTGACTGAAGGGAGATGGTCATATTACGTCCCCCTAAACAGGTAAGACAGAATTTTTGTTACTTTTTCTTTTAGGTATACATTGCACTGCAACAGTATTCAGACCTTTGACCAATTGTCTATTTTTTCTGACTCAAAAATCCTGCAATTAAATATTATTCAGGGTAATATTTTTATTTCAAATAACCAAAACTCAAAATGGGTTTCTTCTCTAATATGACAGCATTTTATTTTAGAAATAATATTAAGTAAGAAAAGAAAGAAAACTGAAATATGCTGTTTGCAGAAACATTCAGTCTGTGTTGTAGACGCTCTAACTTTACAAAAGTGAAAAATAATTACCTAATGAGAAAATGACAGCCTAACAATTGGCCTCCATCAGCGGATCATTAAAATGGCCGTTACATTTTTTTGTGTTAAAAACACACACACAGAATTTTTATTTAGGTTATGAATCTGAAGAGCAGCTGTGAAAATAAAGACTAAAGAGCATTTCAAAGACATCAGACATAAAATAATGCAAATGAATAAATTAGGAAAAGGGTATAAAGTGTCAAAATATTTGGATATCCCAGTGACCATTGGTTGGATCAATAATAAGAAAAATCATCCTGATGCTGCTTAGAAAGGATCTTCTTATGAATATCTGTGCAAACAATAAGGAAACATGTGAGTGCAGCCACATATTGTCCAGTTTTAAAGCAGCACCAGAGTACAGTAGCTGAGATTGTAGTGAAAGGGTTTCAAAAAGAGCCAAGTGAAAGTACATCCAGAGTTTCACAAAAAGCATGAACGTCACTGAAATGCCAAGTGGAAAGAGGCTTTGCAGTCAAATAAGACGACGACAGAACTTTCGGCCAAAATTTAAAGAGATACAGTATTGGTGGCATAAATATAACACTGCCCATAAATCAAAAAACACCATTGTGGGGCTGATTTTCATTATCAGGGACTTTGTATATGTTTAACCCAGAAGGAAGAATAGATGATGGAAAATACTAGCAAGTACTGCAAGAAAACCAGTCTTTGTCTGCTAAAAATCTGAAGTTCACCTTTTAGCAGGACAATGATCCCAAACACAAGGTCAAAGGAACCTTTCTGTGGCTCAAGAACAAAACGGGTGAAATGCCCTACAATTTCCCAGTCAAAGCTCTGGTCTTAAAGTGAATAATTCAAGGTAGAATTTGAAAACTGAAATGTACCATCTGTCTAATCCAAAGAACCTGAAACAAACCTGCCTTGAATGACTCCTGTGAATTTTGCACAGTAAAAATAATGCAAGCAGTATTTTTCCCTTTTTTCCTTATGAAGATTGTTTTTTCCTAACATGGAGACCAGGGTTTGCATTCCAGGTCCACCCTGCATGTTCTCTCTGTGCTTGGGTGGATTTCCTCCGGGTGCTCAGGTTTTCTCCTACAGTCTAAAGCGATGCAGGGTAAGTGAATTGTCAAAGCTAAATTGGCCCTAGTATGTGTCTGGAGTGTGGGTGTGTTTGCCCTATGTAAGGTATGTTCTTGCCTTTTGCACTATGCTAGCTGGGAAAGGCTCCAGCACTCCCTGTGACCCTGGTCTGGATTAACCGGGTTAGAAAATGACATGACATAATGCACAGTCACAAGCAAGATTAACCTTGTTTCAGTACTTTAAAATTAAGAGAGAGACAAATTTCAGGCTAGTATTTGCAATTTAGTAAGTGAAAGAATTATTCAATGGTGAATATATCTACAAGATACAGCACGGTAAACATAAATGTTACAAAGAAGAGTTGTATCAAGCCTCTGTCATTATTTTCATACCACTAGAAACAGTAAACAAAATAAAGCACTTTAATAACAGCATTTTCTGTAACTTGATTTAAAAAATATGTATATCCCCATGTGTATTTCCAGTGGGATATTTTGAAAAATCACTGTAATTGCAGGCACAATTAGGTTGAAACTATTAATTTGTAATGCTAGGTACATACAGTATATTTTACAATGGTATGCCTGCTCACACTCAATTTAAAGCTGTAGGTGACTGAAAAGGTAAAAAATACAAAATAATTATCTATATTATCAGTGATAAATATGAAGCCATATCAAATTAAAATAAATATCAGACATAAGAATACAGAATGCATCAGGTAAAATAAGTAATTGAACTATGGATGATCACTACCATTGCAGGTACCTATATAAGAACTGTCTTAGTCACAGGGCAAGCAGATGACTTTACAGAGTTTTAAGATATACAAGCTTATAATTTGGGATACATTGGGAAGGCACGAACATAACTGGTTTCTGCTTGGAAACATTTAGGTCAAGAGTTAATTTAAAACAAACTCCTTAAAAGTCATATGTTGGTCTGAAAACACACTGTAAACAGGATTATAACAGTGAAAGATTACAGTCAATTTAAAATATGTAAATTTAGTAACAGTGACAAAAAATTGTGATTGTAACAGAGACTTTTAAATGGTTGTGAGTAACAAGGCTTTGAAATGATACATTAGTAGCATCTGGAGGACCGTTGGAAAAAGATGAATTGCTGAACAATGACAAATAAAATACTTTTCATACTTAAAATTTAGAAATATTTTACTCTTTAATTATGTTTATTGTATCTGATGACATCAGTACTGTAGGCGTAATTCTGCAGAGGATATTTAGGCAAAAAAGTATTTTCTAGGCAGCAGAACTATACAGAGGGACTCACATGGGCTTTTCCAGTTGTGGTAAAAAAAAAATTCAAACCAGGTAACAGTCATATTCCTCTAAACATCTACATTCTTAAAGAATAAAGATGTTGAGTTGGATGTCATTGACAAATAAAAGGCATCCTATTGTTATTTATACTGAATTTCCGATTTACTATGCTTAAATCTTAATTATCCAAATACACCACTCTTTTAAAAGGAATATTGCCACTTATCAGTTGAACTGAGTTCAGTTCCCAGCAGCCAAGTCAAAGTAGACATGCACAACATAATTAAAGAGCCTGCATCCTTCCCCATAAAAATTTTACTGCAGCTCTTTGATCTACGGCTAATCCACATCAGGCGCACACTAGGCACAAAATCATGACAAAAAGGAAAGCAAACATTCA
This sequence comes from Polypterus senegalus, assembly GCF_016835505.1. Lineage (NCBI taxonomy): Eukaryota > Metazoa > Chordata > Cladistia > Polypteriformes > Polypteridae > Polypterus > Polypterus senegalus. The sequence continues at coordinate 197,004,846 of NC_053154.1, forward strand.
TGGGTGAACAAAGTACTTTAGTTTACATTTAAACAAAGCTTGTTCCCAAGTTTGTGCATTAACCCGGCAGAGGATATTTTTCAATTAACATTCAGACAGTTAGCAAGGCAAAAATAAAAGAAATCAAGTTCCTTACCCAATTAGTTTGTCATATTTTAGATATCTTGATATTTTGAGTTTATAAAAAGAAAAACCGATTGAAACAAAATTGTTAAGATAAATAAAAGTAAGAGTAGGGAAGAATAAAACATCAATATTCATCTAAAACATAAACCAAAGTGGTCACATATAGAGGTGCAAAAGAGCATCTATTTTATTAATGTAGATCATTACTCATTGATCAAAACTGACAAAGGCCGCAAATAAACTCTGCCAATATTCATGTTTGTGCTCAATGAGAACCTTGAGTGCCAGAATGCAGTCAATGATAGACTTCTTAGGCATAAAACCACACTGCTCCGGTCACAGGTATTTAAGCAAGTGATCACGGATCATAATGAGGATAACCTTAACAAGGACCTTACCTGGCACCAAGAGCAGTGTTGTCCCCCCATCATTGCCACAATCCAGGCGATCAGCATTCCTTTTCCAGATTTGGAGAAGTCCTATTTTCAAATTAAGTTAGGATGACGCCCATTTCCCAAATGGAAGCAAAGATTGCTTGCAATGCCAGGTAGACAGCCTTACCACCAACCTGGAGAAGTTCACCCTGGATACCACATATCCCTGCAGCCTTTTCCACCCTCATCTGGGTTCACCAACTGTGCAATCTCAGTGCAACTGGGTGGTTCACAGCTAATAGGAGGATCAGTCTCAAGAACCGTGAACCCAGAGATCTCCAATGTTCTAGCTGGAGGATCAGCTTTAAACAGCTGCTCAAAGTATCCAGCCCAGCGGGTCACAACTGCAACTAACTGTGAGTTATTTATCTATTTCACCCTAGTGGCATTGAATTAAATATAACCATTCACAAAAGACAACAAAAGCACCTACACAATAAAAGTTTACTTTCCAAAAAAAAAAAACATCAGAAAGTAGTCTCCCCTAAACTTTCTCGTATACTCAGATAAGGGAATGGATACTTGAGGAGCAAACTGCAAGACAATGATTATATTTTTATATTATGTCCATTAAAGAACTATCAACAACAAATCAAAGTTGAATAAATTCGGACTCTGCAGCTGCATGAATAAAAATTTTGCCATGATAATTTTATTTTGGTGAACAATTCAGGCAAATTGTCACTTTCAGTAAGCGCAAGTGGGTCAAAAGTTGCAAAAGACTTTAGTAATGTGTGTAATGTAATACTTGAACACAAACTTTTCATTTATATAAAGCAAAAATGTTCTCAAATATGTATAACCATTTGTCAAATGGAAAACTGCGTTTATCTCGAAAACCGGTAGTTTTTCAAAAAGATGCAAAGAGACAAAAAATGCTTAGAATGTGGTGCTTTACCATAATGATGTGAAATTATCAAATGTTTAATATTTTTGGAGAAACATTTCAGGTAAAATACCATTTCCAGTTAGCGAAAATAAAGTTGATAGAAATCTACGTTTTATACCCAATACTTATATGCAAAATTTGGGTGATTTAAGTGAAACCATACTTAAGTTATCAAGTTTACATACACACACACACAGACAGACATAATTCCAAAAATTGTATTTTTGGACTCAGTGAGGTCTAAAACGCCGATACACAAATAAATCTCAAAATCAAATTTTTGGATGATTCAATACTTTCCCTATACTTCGTATACAAGAAAGTAAAAATAAAAAAACCTATGCATTCTAACAATATGCACAACACAAATACATTTTACATACAAGCCTCTTCTATTGTCTCTGCAATCCACACTTCAATTTAAGCTTGTGGGTGGATGGAACATATGCAGCAGTACTGACAGCAAGATGTCGAACAACTAAATGTAACTAATTCGATATAAATGTGAATAAGCAATGCTTTGGGTAGCAAATGCTAGCTCTTTTCATATTTACAAAAATTTGTGTCCACTTTGTGCATGAAACTTTCTTTTTGTAGATGCTAAAAATAAGTGAGATTATGATGTGTCACAAAATGCTTATTTTCTAGTGTATATAATTATTGAATTTCATACATTACCATCCCATACCATTTTCTGAGCCCGCTGAATGCCAAGCAAGCATAGGGCACAAGGAAGGAACAATCACCTGGATGGTAAGCCAGTCCTCTACAGGGTGGATGCAGTCACACACACACACTACGGCCTTTTTAGTATCACCAATCTACATAACCTGAATGTTTTTGGACTGGGGATGGAAACCAGAGCACCCAGCGGAAACCCGACGCAGACATATGGACAACATAAAAACTCCATGCAGGGAAGACTGGGACTTGAACCCTAGGCTCTTTACTTTGAGGCAGCAGTGCTACCATGTGCCACTCTGCCTCCCATTCACACATTACATTAAAATATATTACTGCTGGAAGACTTACTTGGTGCCTTAGACATAAGACTATAGATAGGTTTGAGTATAGAGAGGTGCTGAACTGTGAACTGTTCAGTCTAGGATTGTTCAGATGGGTGCTGGGTACTCAATGGACAAAACATGGAGAACTAGATAGTTAGTGAGGACAAATATATAAATAAATAAATAAATATAAAAGGTTTACTTACATTGTCAATCAATTAAGAAACTATAAGTAGCTACAGTCAATGGTTGAGTCATGTCAGGGCATAATGCACAAAATCCACTTATGCATATTAATATTGGTGGAACCCTGTAATGCAACGGTAGTAGAAGAGTCTCGAGATTTGCAAAAGATGCAAGAGCTGGCAAAGAAAACTGCCCCCTGTAATTTGCCAGAAGATAACAACTGGGTGTGGAAGAATTTTATCAGTGGAAATGGTATTAGTAGGACCTTCAACTGGTTCTTGTAAAGCACTGATATTCAAGAAAAATAGGCCGATTGTTGGATAGGATGTGCTCAGTAAGGGTAGGTAAACATTCTCTTGACTGCTGCTGCTGTCAAATAGTGTAAGAGGCACTATAATGATCTTCTGAACCTGGCAATTATAGTCTTCTCAGAAAAAGCAGTTATTTGAACTATATGACACAAATACATTACATCACAGTCCTACAGTATTGGATCAACTCTTTGTCTTTGTACAAGTCATTCAAAGATATTTTGGGAAACTGCCACTTTTTAAATATACATTAGGGACTTGGAAGAATCTTATGACCATTTACCCAACTACACTGAAGCAAGTACTACAAAAGTATGGGTTCTGGATCCACAGTTGCTTGTTATTTGATCTCTGTATTGGTGCGGAAAAGTAATTTCTAGGTGATATTCAACAAGAAGTACAACTCCATCAGGGTGTTCCTTGTTTCTGCTTCTGTTTTTGATTTTTATGAAAAGCACATTTACATAAGGGAAACACAACAGTAAAATGCTCACACTGTTTCGGCAGCAAGAGACTTGAACGGAGTAGTGATAGAAAGGTGTGTATAAAGTCTCCAGATGAAGCTTTCGATTTACTGGACAATCTGGAATGAACTGAATGAACACTAGAGGGTGAAATAAGGTTCCTAAACAGGGATATCAGTCTCCATAACAGGGTAATTATTAGGCTCCTGCTAAGTTTCACAACATTTTTAGTTGCTTAAAAAGAAAAGTCAAAAAATCCACCACACTCACCACCTGCTGAAAATTTACAGTGGATGAATAGCACAGAACTTCTGGAAAGGTCCAATGGTGAATTCTTTGAAAACTGACATTAAAGTGACCGATTAGTTTTTTGTTATGCCTGTTCCTCGCAAACATTATCTGCTTAAAAAATACTCATATTAAAAATAATTATATATTTAAATACAATAGCAATCGAAAGTTTAGAATCACCCAGAAATTGATTTGTTTTTATCAAGGAACCATTAAATTGATTTACAATACACCCAATACATTACTAATGTTGTAAATGGCTATTTCTGCTTGAAATGACTGATCTATAATTATTTTTAAATCAGTAATGGCGCACTGCACACTTGACTTGAGCATTCATAGTTTTCATACTGTTTCTCTGTACGTTTAGCATTCATTTGCTCAGAGGTTGATGCGCTTGCTGCTTCCTACGGAGTTTTTCTTTTCTCCACCACTGCAGCCCGCTTCTTCTCATCTTTTGTCAGCATCTTTTTGCATTAAAAGTGATTAAGTCAGTGTTTATGTTGCAATTACTTAGTACGTTTTCCTTAATTTTTTCACTAAAGCTGGTACGTAAGTCTTCAATTTGCCTAAAGAATGATTTAAGATTTGAAGAGGTAAGGGAAATGACGGCGATGGTGGTGGTAGGGATGAGAACGGCACCCGTACGCATACGCTGCTTGGCTGCCTTGCTGGCCGATGCTGAGAGTTGATTCTACAATAAAATAAAAAGAGGAATAATCTTGGAGGTCACTCATCACCCTGAACGTGTATAGTAGACCTCACGTGGTATATGTGTACCAAATTTCAGGTCAATAGGTCAAACGGTTTGCGAGCTACAGGTGATTTAAAATCCAGAACAGACAAACGAACGGCCATGGTAGCGTATTATATATAAAGATGCTAATTGGTCACAAGAGAAACCTTTTTAATTGTGTTTAGTTCTGGGTTAAAAAACAAAGACAAAACAAAATAGTTTCCTCAAGAAGCACTTCAGTAAAATTTATTCCAAAATGTCATACAAAAGTGTCCACTGCTTTATTGAGAGAATAGGGAAAATTGCATCTAACCAGGATAGAAAAAGAAGCAGGACAGTTAGAACCACAACTGAACAAATGGATAAGTACCCAAGAGTATGTAGTTTGAGAAATATATACCTAACAGGGGCTCAGTTGTCTACTTTCTTATATCGTACACTCACATTCACATAGCATGTGAATGATGGATTGGTAGTGCAGTGGTTAATTTTTAGCAGTGTGAAATGCCAAGTAATAGCTGTGACAGAAGCACTTATTCAATGAATAACATACAGTGATATACTCATTTTCACTTTTTTCTGCCTTTTAAAACTGAAAAAATGTAAAATTACATGCAGTTTTTTGTGATGGAGAAAAATTTTTAATCACATTTTCACAGAGAATGGAGAAAGCAAACATTCATTGACTGGTCATGAGTCTCGTCATCAATTCAAAGGCTTACTCCCATGCCAAAGTGTTTCTTCTGTATGCACTGCTCTGATTTTCTGTAAGTGTTTATTTGTCAGGAATATAGAAAAATACATGTGTTTTACTTGTTAAGAGTATAAGACTGGATGACTTGACACAAGGCAATATTTGTTTTCATGGAAATATTTTAAATTGTTTGCAGTGGTCCAATGTTGATACTCAAAGTTAAGTATTTTACCAGAAAAAGATATTTCCATTCTCCATGAAAAGTAAAAAAAACAAAAACAAAAACAAAAACCTTTGCCACCTTTACAAACTATAATCCAATAAGAAATATATTTGAAAAAACTGGGTGGAGTATTTCTTTAAAATTTACTTTTCATTATTGTTTTAGGCAGCATGTGGAAAGTCAGAAGCCACATAAAATATGGACTGTGTCCAAAAATGCATGGTGGAAGAGACTAAGATGACTCAAACTAACTTTTCTAACATCAAAAGGGTATTTAAATAGTTATTTAAATATGTTATAATAATAAATGCAGAAATCAGAAATATGGCATATACACACGTGGACAAAATTGTTGGTACCCTTCAGTCAATGAAAGAAAAACTCAAAATGGTCACAGAAATAACTTTAATCTGACAAAAGTAATAATAAATAAAAATTCTATGAAATTTAACCAATGAAAGTCAGACATTGATTTTCAACCATGCTTCAACAGAATTATTTAAAAAAATAAACTCATGAAACAGGCCTGGACAAAAATGATGGTACCCCTAACTTAATATTTTGTTGCATAACCTTTTGAGGCAATCACTGCAATCAAACGATTCCTGTAACTGTCAATGAGACTTCTGCACTTCTCAGCAGGTATTTTGGCCCACTCCTCATGAGCAAACTGCTCCAGTTGTCTCAGGTTTGAAGGGTGCCTTTTCCAGACGGCATGTTTCAGCTCTTTCCAAAGATGCTCAATAGGATTGAGGTCAGGGCTCATAGAAGGCCACTTTAGAATAGTCCAATGTTTTCCTCTTAGCCATTCTTGGGTGTTTTAGCTGTGTGTTTTGGGTCATTGTCCTGTTGCAAGACCCATGACCTGCGACTGAGACCAAGCTTTCTGACACTGGCCAGCACATTTCTCTCTAGAATCCCTTGATAGTCTTGAGATTTCATTGTACCCTGCACAGATTCAAGACACCCTGTGCCAGATGCAGCAAAGCAGCCCCAGAACATAACAGAGCCTCCTCCATGTTTCACAGAAGGGACAGTGTTCTTTTCTTGATATGCTTCATTTTTCCGTCTGTGAACATAGAGCTGATGTGCCTTGGTAAAAAGTTCAATTTTTGTCTCATCTGTCCATAGGACATTCTCCCAGAATCTTTGTGGCTTGTCCACATGTAGTTTGGCAAATTCCAGTCTGGCTTTTTTATGATTTGTTTTCAACAATGGTGTCCTCCTTGGTCATCTCCCATGAAGTCCACTTTGGCTAAAACAACGACGGATGGTGCGATCTGACACTGATGTTCCTTGAGCTTGAAGTTCACCTTGGATCTCTTTAGAAGTTTTTCTGGGCTCTTCTGTTACCATTCGTATTATTCGTCTCTTTGATTTGTCATCAATTTTCCTCCTGCGGCCACGTCCAGGGAGGTTGGCTACAGTCCCATGGATCTTAAATTTCTGAATAATATGTGCAACTGTAGTCACAGGAACATCAAGCTGCTTCGAGATGGTCTTATAGCCTTTACCTTTGACATGCTTGTCTATAATTTTCTTTCTAATCTCCTGAGACAACTCTTTCCTTCGCTTCCTCTGGTCCATGTTGAGTGTGGTACACACCATGTCACCAAACAACACAGTGACTACCTGGAGCCCTATATATAGGTCCACTGACTGATTACAAGATTGTAGACACCTGTGATGCTAATTAGTGGACACACCTTGGATTAACATGTCCCTTTGGTCACATTATTTTCAGTCTTTTCTAGGGGTACCATCATTTTTGTCCAGGCCTGTTTCATGAGTTTATTTTTTTAAATAATTCTGTTGAAGCATGGTTGAAAATCAATGTCTGACTTTCATTGGTTAAATTTCATAGAATTTTTATTTATTATTACATTTGTCAGATTAAAGTTATTTCTGTGACCATTTTGAGTTTTTATTTCATTGACTGAAGGGTACCAACAATTTTGTCCACGTGTGTATATGAAAGTTCCATTGTTTTTAATGGCACAGAAAGCCTGCTTTTGCTGCTTGCAATGAACGCTGAGCAAGCACAATCATGTTCATTTTACTAATGACAACATCAGTGAATGCTTTCTGTCACTAGCGTTTTAGAAGGTGGCTGAATGCTCTGCATTGGCATTGCAGTTTATTCTTTCCTATTTTCTCATCTTCTTCTAATACTGTTACTTTTTTACTTCTGAATTTGACTGCTGCCTGGTTATGTTTTAAAGGATCAGGCAGATATGATCGATGGAAAACATTACAGTGGACCCTTGACTTACGAACACAATTCATTCACGAGGGCTGGTTGTTACTCAAGTTGGTTGTAAGTCAAGACTATTTTTCCCTTAAGAAATAATGTAAATACCCATAATGCGTTCCGAACCTCCCACAGCAACACTTACTTAAACTTTTCATAATAAAAAAGGGTTGTATAATGTGCATAATTTACCAAAAATTTTCTAATGTACTAACCAAACAGTTATAAAAAGTGCCTAGCCTACCAGAAACAACAATTTCATACTGTACTCACCATTTAAGTTGACATCTTTGGCTTGCAGGAACGGAGGAGGAGGAGAATGAAATGGAAGGTAGTTATTGTTTGGAAGGAGATCCCCCTTCCATAAGAACATCAGGGCTCTGGCTCTCTGGTGTCCTTTCTCTCCTTGAGAGAGGCTGTAGCCCACTAGGACCTGCTTCTGACTCACTAGGTCTCAACCTTTTTGGAAATAAAAACTGGTCTAAGGTTGTCTGTTTCTGTCTTTTCTTCAACACAGTTCTGTAGTATGACATGGCATTGTCATTAAGCAAGTTAATGCAACAATTAGCTTTTGCTCTGTCTGGGTGGGTCTTATCTACAAATGTTTGTAGCTCTGTCCATTTTTTCAGGATGTCCTTTATTTCAGAAGAGGAAATTTGCTGCACTGATTGTTGATCCTCCCCCTCCTCTTCAGAAAGCTCCTCAGCTGCCATTCTCTGTTGCTCAGTCAGCAGTTGCTGAAGTTCCTCTGTAGACAATTCCTCTGAGTGTTCCTCAACATAACCACTGTCAACCTGCAAGCCTATGGACTCAGCTATAGTGACAATGTCATCAACCACAGGGTCAGTTGCAGGCTCAGGCTCCCCTACAAAGCCTTCAAAGTCGCACTCCTCTATAATTTTAGGCCACACTTTCTTCCAGGCAGATCTTAGTGTCCTTAGAGAGACATTGGCCCAGGATTTCTCTATTAACCCCACACAGGAAAGGATGTTGTAATGTTTCTTCCAGAACTCTGTAAGAGTTAAATCTGTATCTGAGACCATCTGGAAGCACTTCTGGAACAGTTCCTTGGTGTATAACTTCTTAAAGTTAGCTATAAAATGCTGGTCCATAGTCTGCAGTAGAGGAGTTGTATTAGGTGGGAGGAAATCTACTGTAAGCCATGGGAATTCTTCAGCCAACTCTTCTTCCAAGTCTCTTGGGTGAGCAGGAGCATTGTCCAGGATGAGGAGAGCCTTGAGTGGTAAGCCTTTATCCTCTAGATATTTCTTAACAATAGGGCAGAAAACCTCCCTGATCCACTCAAGAAAAAGCACTCGTTACCCAGGCTTTTGCATTAGATCTCCATGTGACCCCTAGCCTATTCTTCATGACTGTATGTTTTCTGAACACTCTAGGGGACTCGGAGTGATAAACCAAGAGAGGCTTTATCTTGAGGTCACCACTCGCATTGGCACATTACAATAAGGTTAGCCTATCCTTCATAGGCTTGTGACCTGGCATTTTCTTCTCTTCCTGGGTAATGTATGTTCTCCTGGGCATTTTCTTCCAGAAAAGCCAAGTTTCATCACAGTTGAAAACTTGATAAGAGCAAAAGCCATTTCTCTGTGTTATCACTTCAAAGTGGTGTATGTAATTTTCGGCAGCCCTTTTATCAGCACTGGCTGCTTCACCATGCCTAACTACACTATGAATCCCAGTTCTCGCTTTAAAATTGTGAAACCACCCTTACTGGCACAAAATGTTTCACCACTATCACTTGTTGATGGCTTATCCTTTAACAGATCTGCATTTATAGCCCTAGCTTTTTCACAAATTATAGACTCAGATAGGCTATCACCTGCCATCTGCCTTTCGTTTATCCACACTAATAATAGCTTTTCTACCTCGTCTAACACTGTTCATCGTGACTTACTAATCTGAGTAACACCTTTAGCAACACTAGCTTCCTTATACAAATCTTTTCGTTGTAAAATTGTCGAGATGGTGGATTTCGACATGCTGTACATGTTAGCGAGATCAGTCACATAAACGCCACTCTCATATTTGCGCACAATTTCCTTCTTTGTTTCGATTGTGATCACTTTCTTTACCTTCGTTGTTTTCTCTTCCTTCCTTAGCTTCTTTGGGGCCATTTTGATAGCAATTATCAAAATAAATGATATAAATCACTGCACTGAGCGAAATTACATCCACAAACACACGTATCTGGGCTCCGACTGCTGCTTGCGAGCGCTGCTGTTTGTTTACAATCGCGCAAGCGGATACATGTGTCTGCATTCGGGCCGTAACTCAGGACAATGGTCATAAATCAAAACAAACATTTTGGTCGTAAACCAAGTTGTTCGCATGTCAGGCCGGTCATATATCAAGGGTCGACTGTATTTGTTTTTTTAAAAAAAAAAAAAAAAATGAAAATGATTGAAACAAGTGCTGAATGAGACAGGCAATTCTGCATTATAGTTCAATGTCAAAACAGAATTGTGATATATCGACACTGAATTATTTTTAATGATCTAGTTGTGGCATATAATGCACTATTAAAAAATACTTTGTCAAGTTAGCTACACGAACTGAAAGTTAAAACTGAAAATGCTCACAAAGAAAAATTTTTGCTCAACCTCTTAAGGGGAACAGCAAATGAGTGCCTTACTAACACTTGTACACCAGTACATATTTGGCACATTTTTTAATTTTTACTCTGACTTGGGCAAGCATATGCATAACATAAAAAGCAATAATTAGTGAAAGAGAACAAAATCAGGCAATGAAACACTGTAATATTTCATTACTGTCTATGGTATTTTATGAATCAGACCAAGTAGTGGTAAACCATATGCACAGCCCTCTCATTACAAACTGAGAAACTTTTGTTGTGCAGTCCTATTACAGTGACATAAGTGATTAGGATGCAGTTTTGTGAACACCTGTAAAATAACAGCACCACCATTGTACTTTTATTAATAGCAGAGATAGGCTTTACTGTAGTTGTATCTGTGAATTTAAGACATGCAACAATATTTTATTTACTTTATGGGAACACTGATGAGCAAATACCATTGAATTTGGGTCTAATCGAGTTCATAGAAATGTTTTCAAACTTCGCTGAACTCCACAAAATGTATTCAAGTCAATTGGGAAGGAGGAACTGAATTAGTTTTGAGTGGATTATAATGGTGCAATGGTCTTTTAAATGTCCACGAGAGTTAGAGAAAAGTCTCCCAAAGTTCTGGAATGATTATTGTGTCCAAATACAGTATGTGATTTGAAGTAGCACAAACGGCAATAAGTAAATAAAATATACTGTAGATCATTGTGCTGACAGAGTGCGAATCTTGGGGCACGGATTAGCCATGCCCCGAAGTGGTGACGTGGGACTAGCTTGTTTCTTTGTTCCAAGTCGCAGCTCCAGAAAGTGGGAATGTGTTTTTCTCACTCATATGTGTGTAAATGCTTCACACTTACTTCTCCTATTAAGAATAAACACTGAAAATAGTAATAAATCTTTTGCTTTTATTATTTCACAGTGCGTCCTGTGTTTTCTGATGAGCGGTGGGGAAGATCCTTTAAGGCTTGTTTTAAGATCTTTGCCCAGTATATGGCTAATTTGTGTGCATAATTAGCCATGCGGTGCCATGCTGTTAGGACACATTTTTCTTAACCGCATGCGGACTGGGAATCCAGAAGGGTTTCTCAACCTTTGTTACTTTGGGACACATTTTTATCTTTATAAGTTCATGGAGGACCAACACATGGCAATCAGAGAGTCCGGGGGAGTTGAAAGGCCTGTGAGTGAAGGAAAGGAGCGCAGTTAGAGATAATAAAAATATCTCACAGCACTGCTCAATGGACAGGGTGGGGGGTTAATTTTAATGCATCTCAGTAGCTGAAACATCACTTTTATATCTCATATTTGCAACACAGCAATGGCCAAGTCAGCAACAATCTTATAGTAGACATGTGTGAAAGTTTTGCACATGGCTGCTACAGCTCTGTATCGTCATGTTGGCCTCGCAAATAAGCATCATGGGGTGCCTGGGAAAAAAATGTTTGCCTAAGCAACCACACAGTAAATTCGGCAAACAAGGTCACTAGCAAACAGCTTATTCGCTGATAAACACTTTGGCAAACTTTACTGAACAACACTAGTATATAATCAAAGCATGAGCTGCTTAACTTCAGTATTAAAAGAAGGAAGAACAGGTAAAATGTAACAAGGGCTTCATTTTCTTTACCACATAACAACAAGGTAAGGTGTTTTTAAAAGCGAGAAAATAGTTTACACTGATTTTTGTTTTCCCATGGCTGTGTCATGAGCTGACTGTAAATTTTAACCTTCAGCCTCTTTAAAACATTAACTCTGTTTTTAATGTTCTTAAGGTGCCTTTTGATGATTGTGTATTTATTATTAATCAGGATGAATGTAAGATTGGGAATTTCCACATTTTACAGACCATGCTAGCTATTTATATATTAAGAAAAGTTAAATTAAATAGACAATGTGATATGGCAAAGATATTTCATAGCCTTGTGAAAGCCAGAGTTTGTTTAGAATATAAATTCAACATAGTGACCTTAAATATAAACTCTTTTGTGACAGGATGTTGTGTTAATGACGCAATTTGTAAACGGAGGATAATGACTTGATATTTCTTATCAGAAATGCAATTTAGGTATAGTTTTTTCCTTTGGGATAAGTTGTGTTTTTCTTTTTTACTAATGACAACATAAATAATTGGTAATTATTAATTAATAAAGTTCAAATGAAAAAAAACTAAGCTCTGAAGAAAGTCTGTCATCCTGTTGCCATCAAAATAATCCCTACAGGCTTTGAAAGCTTTAAAAGTTGCTTATGACTTGTAAGACAATATTATAAAGATTACCATATACAGTAGTTTAACAGGGTTTCTTGGGGTTCATTGACCATATATGTTGTTTTAGGCTCTAATCGCAATCTTGGTAAGTCGTGGACAGTCACAGTATACCTGTGACCATTGTGTAGTGTGACACCCCCAGGGACTTAGGCATTGCATTCTATTGCACTCCATGACAAACATTCTATTACACTCCATGACAAACATTTTATTACACTGCATGACAAATTGAAACAAGTTTGATTTTATGATAGTTGCAGAGGATGACTTTTTTGTGGATGACTTTTACAAGAAATTAGTGGTCAGTTGAAAGTATAATTTATACAATGCAGCTGCAAAGAAAAAAAAAAAAACGTGTTTTGAGTGGTACAAGCTGTAGAGAGGCTAGTCTGTTCAATGTCTAGTATATGTCATATCACTACAGCAAGGAAACAATTGGGCCAAGACTGTGTCTGAACTCATAACTGGTAACATTCTGAACAGGCACTGCTACTGTGAAGCAGCATGTTAACTGTCTTCCAAATGACGCAATCTAACGATACTTGTGGCTCAATAAGAAAATCTAAGACTTTTCCAAACAGTCATGAGAGAGTTGTGTAATTTGTCATCTCCTGCAATAATTCTTTATATAATCTAATGTCCACAAGGCAAAAAGATAGGGCATCTGCAGTTGTTAAATGTGATACTGGTCATAAACACTTCCTAGACAAGGAAAATAATATTTGTACCATTTGTTGTAACTCCTGTGTAGAATGCACTCTCTCCAGAGACTAGTTTCTTTTTAATTCAGAAGTTGAGGTTTTCTTGCTAATTACAAAGCTTCTCAACATATCCCAAGTTTACGGCTACAGTTGAACAGTTAAAAAGATAAGTTCGTTCACAAAAAAAAAAATACACTAATACTTTAATGACTGATACTGTAATAATTCAAATAAGATGAAGGAAAGGTATTCAAAACAGAGCTACACTACCAATAAAGTATAAAACTGAGAACCTTAGTAATCAGACCAAATTTAGTAAATTTAAGCTATTGTTCAGCTAGTTTTAAGAGTAATCTATTAATAAATTTTGCCTTAAATTAACTTACAGCTTTCTTACCTGCATCCAAAATACCTTGTGCCAGGATGGCACCAAATTTGGCCATGACATCATCATGTTTATCATTTATAACTTTGGCGTACAGCTGCCGGAACTGGTTCACCTTTGAAGGAAAATAAACACCAATTACAGATGATCAATCCCATCTATGCTTTAAAGGGTTAAGCTATTGCAAAATTTATGTTAGTAATATTAGATGAGGTACAAAGAAAGCAAAAACTAAAATCAGCAAATGTATTGCAAAGTACAAACTGCACGCATGACCCTTTATTTAGGTTTGAATAGTAGTTAAGTATCATATGGTTAAGTGCAGCAAAGTAAGTGTCAATTTCATCACAGTACAGCTACAATTTGGTATGGAAGCTACTGAAAGACACTCATTTGTGGTGGTAGGCTCAGTGAAGGGCACCATACAAAATAAAATATTCTCACAGCAGAAAACATACATATAATGTTGGGTTTTAGGCTACTGTAATATTGTACTGAATGCAGTTAAGTGTTTAAATATTAATAAATCTATACAGTTTCTGTGAAGTTTGAGAAAATGTCATTTACTTTAATTACACCTGAAATGATAACGTAGAGAATAAAACAATATTTCTATAGTCAGTTCTAAAATGCAATTGGCATTATAAAATAAAAACATATCAAAATGTATAAATTGTATTACAGCACATTCATTTTAATAACTCTTGTAGAATACAAACCAGAGATCAATTTCTTTAAGGCTGTAAGGACATTAAAGTTCTATGGCTTGGAGAAGTTCAGCTGAAGCAAAACATGTATAGTGCATTACACTGGCATCTTGAAAGGCTCTTTTTTTTTTAAAATCAATTTTAGTAATGTGCATGTTATGCCTGATAAACAGAAGTGCTGCGATTTGAAATACTTACTGTACATATAGCATGCAGCAAACAATCACAAATTAGTATATCACTGTGATTTATGCTTTAAATCCTGGGTTGGCATCCTATTCCATAGTAAGTGTCATTGGCCAAAGGCATGTCAGTGGACAAAAGCAAAGTGTTTATTTTCAAACTAATCTTAGCATCTGGGTAAAGATCTACAGTTTTATTAAATAAATGTATGGCAATCCTCTTTTTTTAACCTAGTCTTATTTGAACTTTCAGCAGTGTGGATCAACTGATAATCTGGCACCAATGTAGAGAAGTAGAAATATGCTATATCTTTGATGAGGAAGCTATTTGATCGGTGGTCCATGTCATTTCACTAATCACAAATTCTTAGTTATTTTTTCGTTTCGTCTCTCTGCTTGAGGTCCCACTGTGTCTGTTGTGACTCTCTATAAGGCATATTTAACATGGATCCTTTAAAAATCTCCTTCTACAAGATAAGATTCTGGGTGTTGTGGGTGTAATAGGGGAAGGTCATTTTTCCATGTCAATCCTTGGTCATTTGTTTTTTTTACAATGCTTAATATCTAAGTGTGGTCTTGTTGGAATTTATTCAAGCAATCCAACCTTTGGATTTTTTTCCAAAAGAAAAATCCCTTTGACAAAGGTGAAGAATTGACACCTGAGCCACACATGTGAGATTTGCTAATAAATAATAAGTCTGACTAATGGGAGATCATACAGTTGATCTTTGGTTAGATAATACCTAGGTTGTCCCAATATCTCAGCCAGATACTTTTTAAAGATTTCTGCTTCAGCTATTTGAATTAGTTGTTCCATAATCTCACAATTCTTCCTGTGAAGTAGTACTTTCTGGCTTCAGTCTTAAGTGCACTTCCCTTTAAATTCCAGTTGTGGCTTTGAGTAAGTGATTCCCTAATTAAACAAAAGAACTAATGAGTCCAGGTGTCATCTCAATAGTACATTATACAGTCTGATGCATATATTTGATTTATACTTAATTTGATACCAGAGCATAATTTAATTACTTCTGCACATTTCCTAGATAATGAGAATGTTGTTTCCTGTAAGACGGTATATCTCATCTATTTACAAATGTATAATTAATATTCATTTTGAATGTGTAGAGCACTTTGTATTTTACTACATTAAAATTAACTTTAAGTGTTCACAGAATTTTGACTGTATGTTTTTTTTTTTTATTGTTTTGTTTGGCTTTCAGTATCTGCAGTCAATCAAATGTGTCATCTGCAAGTTGTGAAAGTTTACTAACCATACCAGAACCAATGTTATTAACAGAAATCAGAAAAAGTAGTGGTCTAAGGACAGACCCCTCTGTGCCTCCATCTGTTACTTTACCCCACATGTGGAGTATTCTCTTCTTTCTCTATTCTTTGTTTCTGGTTTATTAACTACTTGAAATACAGTTTTATGAGTTAAAATAAAAGCTACTGGCATTTAATGTAAGCTCAAAAAAGTCTACCAGACAATGTTTCTGAATTACCAGACTCGTGTTATGATGATGTGTTTTGTCCTATGCTTTGATGGCTGTTTTAAAAATTTAACCCCTTATGCACAAGGTAAAAGTATCTATATGATTAAAAACAATTGTTTACACCAATACCATCTAAAAAACACAGAATTTGGCGCTTTTAAAAAACACCTGTATTTTACAGTACATAATTAAGACAGTTTAGAATACACAACCCAGGAATCAATTTCCTTTTGTGCCCCAATAGCTCAGCTATCATTGTATCAAGTTTAGATAGCATGGCATTTCAAATCTTGAATAAACTAAGCACATATATACATTTTCATACCAGCTTCTTCTAGTGCTGGGTTACAGAGGTAAGGACAATGCCTATCTTTGCAGCTCTTGGGCTAGGGCATGAAACAGGCAGCCCTGAGTGCAGAGCTAGTCATACAGACATATACACCTAAATCAGTGTTTCTCAGCTACTTTTGAGTCACAAGTATGCAATTGCTGGATTGTAAGTACATTAGATTTGTCCACAGCATAATTCACCCCGTCCTGAAAAGATCAACAGAGCTTTGCAATATTTTTTTTTTTTTTAAATTCCATTTCTAATCAAGTTCACTTCATAATCCCAACTAATCCCCCACAAAAATTGCCACACTTTGAATTTATTTCCTGTTTGTAATCACACTCATTTCTGACTTTAGGGAATGGGAGTTCAGATTCGAAGCTGTACACTAAGTTGAACTGACCAGGCACTGCTCAGTAAACTAACATATGTAGAATGGGCTAGAGACAGCATCTAAGTATGGTAATTGAACCCCTGACATTTGAACTGTAAAACTGCAAACTGCAGTGCTTTAAAGTTATACTAAAATCAGCACTTACAAATCAAGCACAGCATCATTTATCATGAAATTTGTGACTGTTTACTGATTCAAAACTGGGATCAGAATCTGACTCAAGCTTTGTGCATAACAATGCATAAAGATCAGCTTTTGCAGAAGCTATTTAACATATAATATGAAAAACCAATCATAGACAACTATACCTCACTGGAATGGGCAGAAAGTCAGCTATTCAATTGTAATGAACTTATGTTATGTGGCTTAAAGTGGGTGAGATCTTTGATAAAAGCAGATTGACTCATTTCTGATGTGCTGCTTACCTCGGGGTATACATGTGCTAATCGCATATTTTAAAAATAAAAGAGAGCAGACAACATGGAAACTTTTATTTGAAAGAAAACACCCTTGGATATGTAAATATACCATTATTGCTTTTAATTAACTTTTAGGTTTACTGTAACATACACAAACAACTCTGAAATATGTCTGTGTCCTGCTGGTGGGGCACCTCATGCATAAGTGGTTAAATGAGCATTACAAATTAAGCAAAGTTTAATTTATCTTTACAGTTTGAGTGCTGTGTGCTATTATAACACCCACTGTTGGTTGGTTATATGTTCCATGAAAAGATAAGGCAATTAGTGAAGTCTGTAAGATAAAATAACCTAATTTTTCACGGAGCAAGTGTGTTTATTAAACTGGTGTAAGTAAGCATGTTAAAGGTCTCCTTGCAAAGTGTGCATGCCTCATGTAAAAACACTGGTTAAACCACTCCAAATTTCTAAATCACATTTGAATTTAATATGAAACATTCAAATATTAATTAATGGCTTATATAACAGACAAATACAATGTAATTATAAAAAAAAGCCTTCACATGGCTTAACAAAGCTTATAAATATGTATATGAACATGGGGATATTTAGGGGAAAAAAACAGGTTCTAGCATTTGTTTTAGGAGCCATGTTACTATTTAATTAAAACCAACTTTAGTTGTGTCATTTCCCCAGAGGTCACTAGAGGTCACTGTGGAATAGAAGTTGTAAAGATTCCCATGATGTTACTGACATAGAAATTCATGGGTAGCCAATAAGTTGCTTTGACTTAAAATATTTACAAAAAGTCCAGCTGGACTTGAATAAAAATATACAGTGTATCAATGTTCAATTCTGTGTATAACTATTTGTTTAATTTGAATATATCACTATCAGGACTTATCACAATGATCTGATCAAATTTTAAGACTATTTATTAAATAGTCCAGCAAATTCCATGCCATTCATAAGCCATTTCTCAAACCTGTATTATGCTTGCCACAATATTTTTGAATTTGATCAAAGACAAAAGTGAGTGCATCTTACTGGGATCAAGAAATGGTTTGACTGTTTTTATGAGGCTGTGATTATTGTAAAAGTAAGCATGAAAGATACACAGATGTACCCTTTCACAGAATCTGTCTGGTGTAAAAGGAACAATGACTAGAACCAAGCTAGCAGTTTATATTGTTGCTCTCACCTTCGGGCAGGTAACTTCTGTTTGTTGGATCATGATGAGGGCAGATGCTATTAAAGCCCCCTGTCGTACGTAGTTCACTGGGTCATTTGTCATTGGTTCTAGGAGATTGATTGCTTCCTGAAACAGAAAAGTAAGAAAGTAAAATGTCACAATGATTGTAGCCAGAATATTCAGTTGAGGAAGGATGTCACCAATTTTCTTTGTATATATGTAACCGTGATTGGCATAACAAGAAAAATGTTAGGTTATCTGGGCAACGTTCACACCATAAAGTGCCTATGCATCAATCTAAATTAGACCCCAATCAATAATATGACATGCCGATATTGGGCAAATACGGAGTCCCTACCAATATAGGCCATCACCGATAATATAACAATGAAACTATATATCACAATTTATTAAATTATTTTCCTAGTACTGACAGCCTTAGTTTGAAAAACTCATTCCCCTTGACTAAAATGCCAAATGATGAAAAACTGTGTGTCAACAATATACATGCTAAATACATGGTCTTGAAAATTACTCAACTCAACCTGCATTCATTGTCTCTGGGAACAACAGTAGGGCTTATTTTTAAGAAGATTCCTAAATCATTTGTTTAATGAATTATACATTTTTATTTCAAAATTTTTCTGTTAAAATGCTATATTGTTCACAGCCTATTCAAGTGGCTGCTGCTACTCAGGAAACATAGTAAGCAATTTTGTTTTACTTTTCAGGTGAGAAGGCAATTAGAAACAAATTTGGTCCTTAGTTATTTTATGTGTAAGACTAGTCTTGCTGAGCTACACATATAAATATATAAATATAATATATACACATATATATATATATATATATATATATATATATATATATATATATATATATATATATATATATATATATACATACATATATATATATATATATATATATATATATATATATATATATATATATATATATATATACCTGGAGACAACCATGAGTGAATTTTGCATAAAAGTTGGTGGGAATAATTACATAGCTCAGCAAATGTCACATTTTAAAAACAATCCAATGCCTCATGAAGGCAGTGTTTAAAGTAGGGGTGGTAATTTTTACTGCAAAGAGCAGTAGTGTTCTCGTTAACCTGATCCAACAGAGTACAGTCTTCAAATTGGATGAACTGTCTACAGTTGTAAAGTCTCCTTAAAAAAAAAAAAAAAGTGTGTCACATGTGCAGACAGCACAATGCATGTTTTAAAAATAAACAACACGTTGCATGGGAAAAACCTCTAACATTCGCTTATACATTGGGATTCGAAGAAAACATATATGGCAAACATACGAAATACGAGTAGTAAATGTGAATAATACATTGTCGCAGATGCTGTGTGTGCTGTCTGCTGGTCAGCGTTATGATGATAGTGTAGGAGTCGATGTAAGTTTGACTTAAAAGGCAGCTATATTTATCAAAATATGAACTGCCACATATGCATTAGAAGTGAACTGAGTGTCACACCCTGTTAAAAAGACTGCTGTTAAGACAGCTGATAATGAGGAGCCACAGCAAATTCAGATTTTAGTACTCAAAACACTTGAATCAACAAATCTGTCTAATGGCACCAGTAAAGCACAGACAAGGCTGCACGGCATCCATCTACTAACTGCACATCTAAATGATTAACCAAAGTAAGTTAATATTACTCTCTAATTGGAAATGTAATATACCAACAGATCACAATGCTTATCTTAATTCTACTTGATGTTGCTATGGCATAAAGTGATGCAATAGTTAAAAATGACAGAAAGATAACATAGAAGACAGAAGTTACTTCTTAAACATGCAGCCAAGTAGCTGCAGTGACAGATATTTGTGTGTCTCCTCTGTCGCAGCGCACATCACAACACACAAATTATTCATTAAACTTAATTTACCTTGTGCTACTGAGCCCCTGAATTACAGCAGTTTTAGCATTTCATTTCCTTTCAGCATCAAATCTTTTGCTCAATCTTTTGTGAAACCGGCTATTCACTACAAACTTTTTGTTTGATGTGATGTCCCCAGATGTGTATTCTCATTTGAGAATACGTCCTGCCCCTGTGAGACTAGTGTATGGCCGGCAAGGTAGTGCAGTGGAGTTTTGCTGCTGCATTGATTCAACTTCTGTGGTTCAATTCCCAAGCCAGCCATGGTCCGTGTGGAAACTACACTTTCTTCCACATCTTTTAACATTTCACTCTAGGTGTTCTGGTTTTCCTTCCACTTTTTTAAAGACATGAATAATAGAGTAAATGGAGATTCCATCTGAGCATAAGTGCAGATGTGAGTCTGAGTGGATCCTGATATAGACTGGGACTATCTCCAGGGCTATATTTTTGCCTTGTGCTTACTGCTGCAGATAAGGCTCCATCCACTACAATTCTGAACTGAATTAAACAGGTTTGTATGAATGTATGTTATTTATGACTGCCTGCCAGTCATTCTAATTAAATGAAGTTATTCTAACTGTGATTCCACTTCATTTGAAAAAGTGATTTTGCATTTTTACATTTTAGTAATTGGAGTAAAAAAAGAATTTCATATGTTCTGCTACAATTGGTCATTTTTATTTATTTATGAACAGGCACTATTATTTTAATAAAAAACACCGTTTTTGCTAATACCTGCAGTTTCTTTACAAATTCTGCTTTTAAATATTTAAACTGTTAATGATTCAGGAAGCTTTTAAAAATTCTCTAAGTTGCTATTTCTGGTCAATCTGGTGATTTAGAAATGTAGATGTAAGGGCTAGAATGTCCGATGAACAAAAGCAACAAGAAGCACAAAGGACAATTTGAACAGAGAGTTAGAGACTGAACTACATATATATTCAAAACATTTTATAGAAAACAGAAGATCAATCAATAGGTCCTTAGCATTTTGCATCTACAGGTAATAGGATCTTGTTTCCACTAGGTTTTAGTCCCATATTGTATTAGGACTAATGGTGTGATTTACCTTTGTGTATGAGCATTACAACCAGCTAATGTAGAAAAAAACAGTTCACCAAAAAACACTGAATAAAAGGAAATCTTTAGTCTTAAGTATCTTTACTAACGACTATAGATTTCGTGTAATGGAACCATAATCAGTAAAATAGACAAATTAATTACAATAACAACTGCATACAGTATATTATGAAGAACTTTCCACTTAACACTTCCAATAACATGGGCACTATTCCTGCTCTATCAAGTGATTCTGCCTTTAACAGAAATGGTATTTTCTGCAATCCTAATGTCCTAATTCCTGATAACATATAGATTTCCTTTTTCCTATTTTTTACTTCCAATTCTAGCATTGTATCATTCTGTCAGTCAACTTAAAGTGTCTGCCTATTTTCAACATAGTGAAGCTGTTCCGTAAAGACCATCACAATTTTTGCGATGGGTTTTATCGGTAACTATTATTTAACCTGTTTAAATGTTAAAATACTTCATGTGAAAACAGCATACATTTAATATCTATTTCTAGGAAACTGATACTTAAACACACAAGCAATACCAGTTCAAAATGTACTGACAATTGCCCATCCTTGCTGCACACATATCAATATTGTTATCAGTTGAAAATAATCAAAATCAGTCATGTGCTATTGTAAAAATTTACATGTAAAGAAAATTGAAGCCAGGCAAGGCAACCCTGTTTCAAAAAGCTTCTTAACTAAAAATAAAAAAATGACCACGCCAAAATGTAGGATGACTACAAAATACAATTTTGTTAATACTATGTGTCCCTATATCAAATATATTGTATAGAAAACAGAACAAAACAGAATCAAACAATTCTCATGCAAAATAAAGAGGAAACTAACCCAATCTGAGAGATTAAATAGACATAAACTGGATGTTCATAGAATAAAACTCCATATACATGCTGCCTGGCGGTCCCTGAAATGTTTCACAAACTTGAAAAATTTATAGTGTTTTGAAGAGACATTGAGAAAGGAGACAGAAAGGTCCGTTAATGGATTTCAGCAATATTTTACTGTCTAATCGTAAGGGTTGATGCAATGCTTTTAGTAAATTTTCTAATCTTATAAAATGCTTCAAAGCTAAGAAGAAAAATGAACATAAAACAATTTAACTCAATTAACTTATTGTAAAGTAAACACTGTTATAAGTATGCATAGTTTCAGATTAACCAACACCTCCATCACTTTTTACAATCAGGAATCTACAGCTATATAAAAACTGCTGACATTTTTGTGCAACTCTGCTAAGAACAGGAATGGCTGTCTTAAGGTTCTGTTTTTTATGAGAAGTGTTAAATCGTCTTCCTTGTTTTGGAAGGTGCATGGTTTATTTATAAGAACAAATGTTTATGACATCTGTACTTATACAACATTGTTAATGGATTCTAAGACTATTACAAAGCAGAAATGTGTCCTTTACAATTATTCATGCTTTATGTTCTTCACATTATCGGTTATAATGAAAACCTATGTTAACTGACAACCGCATTCACCATTACCACACCTTAGGTTCTGTTTACGCATTTTACTTAAGCAATGGCAGAAGACAGGTTTGCCATTAATTTCAGTTAGTCTTTCCAAAAGTCATGATATCTGAAATGTATTATCCCCTTTTTAACTGTACCCCAAAGAAAACCATACTAAGTTTAAAACATCTATTTCTGGAGTACAAGTTTGGTGTTTTATGAATGGCAAGTTTACTGTAAAGTATCCTGTGCTGATACAAATGCTGCAAAAAACATCAAGTAATTCTTTGAGACCTTAATGTAAAGTTCCCCAACATGATGTGCAGCATGCTGCATATATACACCCATTCTTACATTTACCCCTTTGTGAGGAGACAGAAAAGACAACTTGAATAAAAACATGTTCTGCAGTCTTAATGGAACCAAGCTTAGCAGACCTTTTCCTTTTGCAAATTAAACAATTTCAAGTTTGCTCAACATAATGCTGACAAAAAGCAAACACTGCCTTTCAGAGTGAGCTGTGCATATCTGCCCTCACATTGCAAGTTACCACTGCTCTTTGTCAAGTAGTTCACATATAAACAAGCCATATATATAGCCTGCATGAGACAAATTTCAGTAAAGTTACTCTTCAACACTATTTTTTTTTTCTTTTTAAAAACATTTCTGTCTCAGCAGAAAACATAAAATTGGGGTACTTTGTTTTCAATGTTTCCTTTTACATTTTAATTGTAAAGGATGCTAACATAATAAATGTGTAAATCAATATTCAAAGCATAAAAAAGAAATTGATAAATGTAATGACACTTGGCAAATAAATCTCCAGTAAACCTCACATAAAATGTGACTATGTACCGCTGTATCTTTTCAAAAGCTTGCTTTGTAATTTTTGACTTGGCAATCTATTCATAAATAACACAGCAGCTGTCTGACCTTTATCATATTGTCTACTGCTATGAGTCTTTGAACAGTCCTAGCTAATCTATTGTAAAACTGAATTGCATTATATTAATGCAGCAACATGTTTTTAAGGTTTCCTCTTTCTGCTACTGTATATGTGAATAAGCACTTAGAATAATAGGACTGATTGACATATTCCTGCATAGGTCAACTTTCTTCATATGTGATAACTCTAAGCTACCGCAGCACATTTTAATTTTTGACGTTAAGATGACTGCTAACAAACAACACATTTTTTAATCTTCTTGCACATATGACTTGGCCATAAAAAAGAGATTGAGAAAATTGTTTTATTGTAATTAAGGAACACCACAAATTTACCTTTGCAAGGTTTATGTTAGTCGATAAGTGTCAAAGTTAGTAGCAGAGTTAAAATCACTGCCGCCTCCTCCAGCATCCTGGGTTCAAATCCTCTGCCTAGTTTGCATGTTCTCTTCGTGTCTGTGTGGATTCTCCACCAAATAGTAAGGTTTTCCTTTCTACATTCCCAAAGCCATGCAGGTTAGGATAACTGAAGTTTCCATATTAATCTCACAGGGACAGTGTGGCCCCTGCAAAGGGCAGGTGACCTGCACAGAGATGTTCTCCACCTTGCAAACTAGTGTATGACATAGGCTATGGTCTCCTGTGAATCCCAAATGTATTAAGCAGGTTTAAAAATGTCATGTATTTATATTACTGAATGTTGAACTCTGCCATTGTAAATTATAAATTACAAAAAAAAAAGCTTATTTTATGGTGCTATGGTGTTGTCAATGACTTCGATTTGTGAATTGAAATGTAATAGTTACAATTGCTGTACTAAAATCAACGTTTAAAAAAAACTAAAGAAAAAAGGTATACAACGAATACCAAAAGGAGTTACATTAACCCATTTATATATAAATTTCTTAAACATAAATTTTTAAAACAACTACCTGAAGCATAATATGCACACAGCATTTTCTTGGAGTTCATGATGCATGAAGAATTCTAAAAAAGGTTGATCCAGAGAGAAGTTGTTGGACCCTAACAAACAGACCTGGGTACAGAATTGTATTAGAGAATAAAACCCATAAATGACTATCTAGCAAGGCTTGTGTAATGACACACTTAACAGAAAGAGTTAAATATGAATATGTTGGGTCCCTTGTAGTTTAAATTGGTTAAAAATTATATCTGAATATACCAGACTGTCGTCGTTTTGAGCTTTGTAAGTTAACAGCAGGATTTTATGCATTATTTTGAAACTGACAAGAAGCCAATGCAGACAATGAATCTGGAGAACACCAAATGCCTTGCAAGAAGCGGTACAGATAAACACTGTCAACAATGAACAGTGGTAAAATTAATTTTTAACAGTTGCTTAAGAAACTTAGATTAGAGATTGTCTGAAAATTTGTGTTTGTTTAGGTGCTGTCATTTAAGTTCACAAAACTTAAAACACCCTTGAAGATTTTATGTTTGTGCCAAAAATTACATTTACCCTTTTCAAAAACTGAAAAAGACATTATTAATAACTTTGCTAATACTCTAAGTTGACAGTTTATCAGGTATACCTTGTGTCCTTCACGCAAATGCTTCATTCTAACATGTTATACATCATGAAATGCTTGCATGTAGTATAAATCAGGCCAGTCAGAGTTACTAGAATCAGTTTAGTCAATGTCATCAATGGATGGATCAATGGAAAAAGCAAGTAATATTTCATACAATCAAGTCAAGCTTAACAAAACTAAATTGAACCCCAACCGAAGAGAAAGAGAGGAAAGCCAACAGCCAGAGTAAAACCTTAAAAAGCAGAATGGAAGGAAGAGAATTCCTTTCCCCGATATAAATGCTTTTTAAAAATTTTATTGATTAGATCCTGCCAAGTTTAAAAAAAAAGTTATGAACAGATCCTATAAGTAAGAATTAGATTTTTTCTGATTTCAAATAAAACATCAGTTACCCACTGACTTAAAAGAGCTGGGCTAAGATTCCTTCAGTTGAGCAAGATAAGTCTACGTGCTAGTAGTAAGGTAAAGACAGTTACCAAACGCAGATTTTGAAGGATTAGGTTGTGACACCAAGGCTATCTGATAGGTATTCAAAGATTTTTATTCAGAATTATGTTAATTTGATGCATGCTGAAAACATGTGGCCCAGTGAGGCTGGAGCTCGACTGCAACACTCACAGGTTGGATCTTGCCCTGGAAACATTTTGGACAATTTTAAACAAGATAGATGTGCTTGATAAAAGATTTTAAGTTGAGTAATTACATGCTTTGCAGTATAGTGCAGTACAGTATATTTGTCACCCAGTAATAAATTGAAAAGCTAGGTAGTGCCATGCAACCAACTGCTTTAGGTTGTTGTAGGATGTTTCGAATTCCAAATAAATGAGGTTATGATTGAATCTAATTTCTTAAAAAAATATTTGTTAATGTATATAGGGATGATATGAAATAGAAAAAGAAGCCGGGAAGGATATTCATCTTGACGGTGTTGATTCTCCCTGATAAAGTAAGATGAAGGTTAGACCATCTATGCACGTCTTGTTTAAGTTTTTCCATGTAGACAACAAAAATTTGTTGAAAAAGCTTCATATTTACTTGCGATGTTTATCCCTAGGCATTTAAACTGATCTGCGATGATAAATGGGAAGGTGCCCAATCTATAATTTTGTGCTAGAGTGTTCAATGGAAAAAACACTCTTTTATTCATATTAATTTTGAGTCATGGTATCTTTTGAAATTCTGCTAGTGCTGTTAGGTTTGGTGGCACAGAAATTTGTCGGCTTGATATATACAGTACCATATCATCTGCATATAGTTTTATTTTCTGCTCAAGTCCTTCTCTGATACTTCATTTTATCTCAGATTCAAATGTGAACAGCCAATGGCTCAATGGTGATTGCAAAGAGCAGTTGTGATAGAGGCCATCCTTGTCTAGTACCACATTCTAGTTTAAAGTAGTCTGAAATACCGTTGTTAATACAAACTGCAGCTTCTGAACTGGTAAACTTTAGCAATGTGATGAATAGGCAATTCCATTCAACCATATCAAATGTTTTTTACTGCATCCAAAGATAATAAGATCTCCATGTTGTTATACTTAAAGGTTGAATATATGACATTAAACAGGTGTCGATTATTGGAAGCTAAGTATTTGCCTTTAATAAAACCGATTTGGTCTTGAGATATTACTGAAGGAAGCACTTTCTCAATCCTTCTAGATAGAACTTTGGAGAGTATCTTAACATTGTTATTCAGAAGTGAGACTGGTCTGTATGATGCACACTGCAATAAGTCCTCATTTTTCTTAGCAAAGACAGTAATTGATGCTTAACGGAAAAATTTGAGGTAAGATTTTAACTGTCTCTGACTTCTAGAAAAACTAGAAAAAATTAAAAAGGGTTATTACGGAAAATAGCTTGAATGAGCTGGAATGAACCAGCATTGTTTATGGTTCTTCATAGACAAAATAAATTAGCACCAGAATGGATGTGTTAAGGATTAGCCTGCTCAATACAGTGACAACTCTTCTCATGCAAGATTTAAGTTATCAGGGACCAATCTTAAGGGATTTATAGAGTGTGTAAGGAATGGAGTAAAATCAAAATAGAAGCAAAGGCAGAAAAACCAAAGAGACAGTAATGGCTGTGAAAAGAGGAATACTTCATTCATGGTAATGTATTAGACCTTGAAACAGAAGAAGGTAAAGTATATAGAAAAAGTAAAAACTTAAATCTGAAAATTCAAAAATGAACATTAAATCCCATCTTTAGAATTAGAAAACTAAAAGAATATAGACTTTTCATGGAAAACTGACGTCCATAAGTAAGTTCAATCTTCTACAGGACCAAAAATGAGGCAGTAAGAGGGTGGAAAAAATAGAAAACTGTGCAGAAAACCTTAATCATAATGTAAGATTTTTTACTGTCTATAACTATAAACCTCAGTAATCAATCTTGTACTGATTACTTCCTTACCTAAATTTTACAAACTATAAAAATGAATTCTGACAAGCACTGAACACTTCATATTCTTTATAAGATTGGAAGATCTGACCACCAAAAAGGCACAGAAATTAGTAACATCTCTGGGTAAAAATCTCTCTATTACAGAAAAAAATCCTGCGATGAGAGAAGATTTTTGGAAAGACTTTGGCCATGAGATGTTTAAAAGCCAAGCCCTCCTCTCAGCCATATTCAACCCTGCACACGGTACTCACCCCTCTCATTTGTGTAAATGCTCTCTGCTCTCTGAGCTCTTATGAATTTTTACGTTTTCCTCACTTTAAGTTCCCAATTAAAGAAAATGTATTATGTCCAAATATTATTGAAGAATTTCATCATGAAGGGTTATCAACAGTAAAACTGAGTACAAGGTCAATTCTAGCATCGAGAAATGATGATGTCAAACAAATTAATGCCAAAAATGTCGATTGGTTACACGGCAAATTGGTTAAATGCGTATCAATAGACTATGCTGAAACAGTTGGTGTTGATCGTGCGGAACATGAAAACATCAGCTTACAATATCCCGAAGAATATCTACAACCGTTAACACTGTTTGGTCTTCATCTGTACAAATTACTGTAGAAAGAAGGATGTATCCAAGAAAGGTAATGTAGTACATCTTCTTGGCATAACATTAGACAACTAAGGAGATCTTGATATGCCATTTGTATTAAAACGTTAACAACTTCCCGTTAGAATAGCTTTTGCAAAGACAATATACAAATCTCAGAGCCAAACATTCAAAAAAGTAGTTTTATTTAAGACAGAAAGAAATGAACTTCAATCACGGACAGTTACACAGTACACTGCATTGTCACGATGAAAGTCCAAACACAGAATTAAAATTCAATGCGATACTGACAAAAATTTAATTCAAAAAATTGTTTTTTACTGCAGTTTTACAGTAAAAGTGTAAGTTTAAAAACTTTTTGTGTGTTAATTTCAAAGCCAAACTGAACTAAATTGTACTATGCAACGAATAACTAACGCAACATGAAACAAAGTACTTTCAAATTATAACATTTTACTACTTTTTAATACGGTTAATTACTTGCTGTAATGTAAAATTAGTAAATTATACATCCGCATCCACATACGCGAGCAACAGAACCGAAAATAGGCTAGCGCATAGCGCAGGCACGGGGGTTGGCAAGCGAAGCGAGGAGGGGGCAAAGCTCCCTAGTAATAAGATAATAACAAGGAATCTGGAATTTTCAAATCTTACATCTGATCAATTACCTTGTTGCCTGTCCCAGCACAACATATGCCAAGGGCCATGGCTGCTCCACAGCGTACATGTGGGTTATAACTTTCAGAAAGCAAGGAAACAACGCTTGGACACTGTTCTGGAGTCCTGCAGAAAACAAAAGGCAAAAAAAATTCAGACAGTACCATGGTAATTACATTATAAAACCAAATACAAATAATAAATAAGACAAAACTTGCATTCCTTCAGTTGTTAGAAAAAAACATTATAGCCACAACTTACTCATCTTTACACATGATGCCAACAGGAATACTGTAAGTATGCAATTATACTAAATCTTCTAACCTTACCGGCAAAAGTTAACAAGTCATCTAAGGCCTTGTTCACACGGGCGTTAAGTTTTTGGATAAACGAACTTGCTCTGAACGTCCTAGACGTTTATGTTGCATTTTGTGGTGGCGATCGATTGACTTCTACACCGGCGTTCGTTTGTCTCTGTCTAACGCCAGCCTGCAGCTCAAATTGTAGTTTGTGTGTTAACCTGTGGAGGCAGTGTCGGGAACTGGATATGAAAGCCCTTGTCGTTTTATTTGTGGTGCCTCCTTTCAATATGGACCATTTTGCTATGTTAGATATTAATCTTCTTGTTTTAAAAATACTCGTAATATGGCGACGTAGGGAGAGAAAAAACGCCGCTACTGAGTTCATCCTCTGCCTGCACAACGTCGGGTTAAAGGAAGTTTTTTTGTGCTTTATGAGGAAATGCGAAAATTTCCGCGAAAGTTTTTTAATTACTGTCGGATGTCGGTTTCCACTTTTGATTGTCTGCTGCAGCTGGTGCAATGCCACATTGCACGCCGATCAACCAATATGCGACTTGGTGTTAGCCCCGAAGAGAGAACTACTTGTCACTTTGAGGTAAGGAAACAGTAGTCGCGTGTGCGCTTACACCAGTGTTATGCACTGAAATGCCCCCCACCCAGCTCCTCCGAAGCGTAAAATAAACGCGCAGAAAACGAATTAGAAGTGGTTTCCTTGCGTTCGTTGGGTTTTGAACGCCAAGAAAAAGCTGCATGCAACGTTTTTTTGATGCCGTATAAACGCAGCCGGACAAACGCACGTCACCAAAGCCGTGTGAACACTCTCATTGACTACGTAGAAAACACTCGGCGCTTGATCCGCTCACCGGACGCTACAAACGCAAAAAAACGCTCGATTTTAACGCCCGTGTGAACAAGGCCTTAGTGTCAGTTAAACACTATTCTACTGTATTTGCATATAAAACAAAAAGAACATTTCTATACACGTCAAAAAATTTGCTCATGGTGCTTAATAAAAAGTGTTAACAGCCAATTACTATTTATTTTATTTAACTTGAATTCTAAATAATTTTTTTTTATTCAGCATAATTTCTTAGCATTCATGTCTCAAAATTAACACTTTTTTCCCTTCCTAAAATACAGTAAAAGTAAGGAGGTTCTCTTATCTAAGGCAACTGACAGAGGACAGAATGGTGTTTTCAGTATTGACACCGGTGGATTCAACAGTGTTATGATAATATGATTTACAGAAAAAAATAAATTTCTGTAATATACAGTAAATACTAAGGCAAATTTTTAAGGACTTACAACTTTTCAAAAACTTTATTTTCCTATTCTTTATGCTACTTTAAAAAGTGAAAGCATCAAGTCAGATCCTTAATACAAATGGATGCATATGAGTCATTAAATCTATTCATCTCTTTACTAAACTTATTTTTTATTAGGGTTTAAAAAAAAAAAATAAAAAATGATACATTTTAATATTTTGTATCAATGTACAGTGTCCCTGAGTATCGTAAAAGGGGCTTTTAAATAAGATGTTTATTATAATTATTCTAATATGTTAAACTTTATTTGTACTGTATAGGACTAAAAAGTAACAAAAATATCATATATTCCCAAAAAATGACACTTTAGGAGGATAGGGCTTGACATTAATAGTGATCAGGTTGCCACTGGCCACCATTTTTAGGCACTTTGCAAAAATGTTAACCACTTCAATTATGTGTAATCAGCAGACTGGCATATAACTGAATGCTAAACTGTTTTAATATTAAAATAAAATGTAAGCTGTGTTCATGCCTTTGTTTATATGGGTAAAGTAAGTTTAATAAAAAAAAACAAAAATAATAACGACCAGCTGGCATACAAATGTGTTTGAGCCAGGAGTACATGTAACAGCAGTGTTAAAAGTTTCCTTTAGATTAGAGAGATGAAGGTGAATGAGCAAAGTGAAGGGCTGAAAAATCCCACAGAATTGTTACAATGTCTCCTGTGTAGAATTATATTAAAGTGTGAGAAGATGAAGGATATACTTATTACAATTTTGCACCAAGAAAAAGTCAGCCATGAGGAACTAAAGTGAAGATGTCTGGTGCTAAAAATTTGATTAAACATATAAGATTACAGCAAACAGCAGAATACGCTGGCACTTAACAACTTTTACTATATATAAGTAAAAACTTCTGTCATTCTAATTTGCTTCTTTTTATTTCTTCAAAGAACTACACTGTTAATAGCATTAAGAAACAATAATACATTTTAGTAGTAATAGTGATTTCTTTTCATTTGACAAGACAGAAATATCAATATTTTACAAACCCTATAAAGGAACAAGTAAAATAAATTTTGCCAGATATATTAGAAAAATAAGAAATAAAACAGATGGCAAGCTGGCAGAGTTGATACGCAAAAGTGTCTGCTATTAGATTAACTTTTTACATTAAAATATGTGAAGGGTTGTTTCGCATGATGTTTGGTATACAGAATGTGTATCTATTAAAACATATAATACTGTCCTTTGTTAAAAAAAAGTTTATATTTCTTAATAATTAATTGCAACCTGTGAGGAATTCCTGTGTGGATATTTATATGGTAGTGATTTGAGATTTATGCCAAAACTAGGAAAACTTTACTTTGCTAGACTTGGGGAACCCAACTCTGGTATTTTAAGTTTGTTTAAGTAGTTCATTTTTATTCACTGGTACACAGTATTACATGAAAACAAGATTATAAAATGGATTGCTAGATGTAAGCATGTTCAGTGCACTTTTGGTAAATAAAGGACTGTAGCTGTGTTTTAAAAATAATCATCTTGCACTTTAACTGCTAATTAAGAAGTGTTTTAGTTGTGAACACATTATTGAACAAATGCTCAATTAACTTAATTATACAACCACAATACTCATAGGCTAGATTTAAACAAACCATATGACACAAGTAATGGGTGTGCAGAGAGCCGAAATTCTGACATGGTTTAATTGATAGCATTTCAGACTGAAATGCTGTAATGTAGCAGCAAGCTGACAATATAAATGCATCACATCTTAATTATTCCAAATATAGGTTGTTAAAACTTATAACCATAGTTTCAGTTTTGGCAACCAAACAATGATTTTTTAAAATTAGTGCTGAGCTGTAGTGGATACCCATTTTTGACATCTCCAAAGCTCATCCTCAAGCTGAAGGACATTTTGCACAAATATTGTGTGTTTGGAAGTTCTAGATGTGTTTTCTGCAACCATTTTCAAAATAATAATTTCAAAATATAACAAAATGTCAAAAGAGGATTTAGAAGCTTCAGGTAACTCAGAAGTCTGCTGCGTTCAGCTAATAACTTACTAGTCATTCATTTTTGAATGCTTCTCTGTCCACCATGTATTGGCTGACCACAGAAATTCCACTCACATAAGGGAAGTATCTTTATGTTGTCTTCTTAGCAAGACAGTAATAAAGAAGGTTTTGCTCAGAACTATTCATGCCACTGCAAATGAAAAATGTAATGTTTTGTTTTTGTCTTTCCCGACATGTTGATGATGCTTCTCTTCTCATCTTCTATAACTACAGTCAAAAAATAATGTCTGAATGGATGTGCAAACTTCACCACTCTCTAAAAAGGTGTGTTTTAATGACAGTGACTCTAGCAATAATGGCATACCAGATAATTTGGTTACTGTACCAGCACCACAAAAAGCTTTACTGTACAAACAGGGGCTACTTCAAACCAATCAGTTGCAGAAATCCTTTAAGGTTTTTTTTTTTTTTTAATTTCAAAGGGAAAAGAACTTGGGATAAGGGAGTGTAAAAACAAAAAAGACTTTGGCACACAGCACACTCTTTGCTAGTAGCACTAGCTTTCAAAAGCACTTTGCTCTTACCCCATTTGAATTTCAGATGAGGCTTCACTTGCATGAAAAAGGTTTTAGCTTTGATTCAAATATTTTGACTTGTCAGACTAAGGACAGGATGTCTACACATTGTAAACTGCTAAGTTCTGCCTCTCATCACTGTTTAAAAGGATGATACACCCACTTAGGCTTTTCTTGGCATTAAACTGGGATGTCCACACTTTAATAAGAAAATACACTGCTAGAAAAGCGGCATACGCTACTCTGAGCCTCAAAGCATTTTGAGGCAGTAAAAGACTGGGAACACAAATTCCAAACAATTTCATTCTGTTGCGTTAACATTCTAAGAACTGACTTTAAACAATTTACATTATTCCACCTACCCCCATTCCCTCACATTTGTAGCAGAGAAGTACAAAAACAGAGTGAGAGCTTTAAACCCAAACAAAGTGAGTAACCTGGCCATTTCAGTGTGGATTTACATTTCAATGAAAGCTGATCTGTATATGTGGCTTCGAAGTGAGCTGTTTCTAAGAAAAACTGGAAAAATGAACGCAATAAGATGCTTTTGAGAGAATATGCAGGCACCTTGTCAGCTCTAGATTTATTTTTGAAAGTATTAGTGGAACCTCTAAAGCAGTTGAGACTAAACCATTTACAGACACTCCCAAATTCAAAATTTCCCTTTACTTTTTTTTATTTTAATTCGTTACTTCTTTGATGGTTTATACTGCATTTCTGCTTGTTCTTACACCAGTGTCATCTGAAAATGGTACTATATAAAGATGTGAAGGAAAATGATTCCAAATATAAGATAAAGGACATAAAATAACTGGTGCACCAATTATTTTAATAAGTTACACTTGTGCATGTGTGTAAACTCCAGAACTTGTTTAATCTGAGAAATGCTTAAAAAAAGGCCAAGGCATGACAAGCAATCATTATAAAGTAATTTAACTACAAAAACTAGAGGAAGCAAATCTATTTCCTCCTGATGTAAATGTTGTAGTTAAGACTTTTATCAAGGAATTACTGAAAGGAAGCAGTTTATCATCTTAATATTGTTTTAAGAGAAACAACTCAGCTGGTCATGTCCACTCATAACAATAATAAATAACAAATGATTAAAGGGAAGCAGATCATCTTTTGGGCAGAATTCATTAACCTTTAAAGTCTTGCAACCAGTACCCACCTTAAGCTGTTCATTATTTTTCTGATACTTTCTGAAAAGTGCCTTCCCACCCAATTATATCAAAAGAGGCAAGTGATAACATACTGTACATCAGGGATAGATTCAGTATCCAAACCCTGTATCTGTAATGTGTGTTGTCTGAAAATGAAATACAGTGAAACTTTAGATTTTCATTGCTAGTAGAGAAAATAATCCTATAAATAAGAAGATACTGTATTTCTTGCTCAGGCAGGATTTACATTATGTAAATTCTATTCTAAAAAAATTAAGTGTAAAGACTGGGAATAAATAAGCAGGAGTTTTCATTAATATATAGGGCAATAAGAAAAGTTCATTTCAAGGCTATCTTTAACATAGGACTAAATAAATAGGGAATGGTGTCATTGCTTAAGGTGAGGATAACACACCTAAGATGTTTATAGTTGGACTTTTCACAGGAAATGCTACTGAAATATGCAGAAAAGCACTTAGACTGATGGATAAACTTTCAGAACATTCTGCTATAAAACCAACCTAATTTAATCCAGTAATTAAAAACCCTATCATTTGAAAATATGCAGTTACTTCCTATACAACTCTGGACATGTGTTTTATATATTTCTGCAGTCTTGCAAAAGCTCAATTAAAGTGCTTTGTCAAAATTATAGCTATGGGCGAGTTCCTGTGAAATGAACTCTTGCATTTGTAGAAGGGCTGTCAACCAATAATTGAGATTTGACTATGATATTTTTTTAAATTTTGTTTTCTTAAATTCTTGGCTATTCGTTAATGAATGTTGCCATAAGATGCATGTAGACCAATCAAGTACCATTTTCATAATAATATACTAATCTTTCATACAAAGGTGAAATGTGTTAAACATTACTGAGTATTCAAGAACCAGTCAAAGATTAAGGTAAATTAACCAGTGATTTTTGGCTGCAAGACTGTGATATTACAGATTTCCTTGTATGTTAACCTCCTTTTCTTTTGGTGGTGGAGAGTGAAAGAACTTTGGTCAATTAGGATGGAAGCAAATAGGGTATCCAAAGACAACAGAGTTATTGCCAAATGTGACAATAAATTAATCTGAGATTTTTCTGCTCTCTCTCATTACATCAGATTTTCATTAGAAATTCACTATAAATTAGCTCTTTCACACTATCATTAGCAGGTGTTGGTGAAACAGACCCAGATGGTAGAGGACTAGGGTACTTTATGCTTTCAAACTACACAATTAATATTAAGCACTATGTTTTGCTGTAATGCTATTAAAAACTAAATGAATCCAACCGCCAGGTTTAAATGTGGGCTGAACATTTTTAATTGGGGTCTCTGCAGCAGTGCTAAAGTTGGAGTACTAATAAAATGCATCACAGCAAAAATCCTACAGATTGTGGACCACAAACATCTGCAGCACTGTATATATTTCAAAATAAAGCTGTTGCCTCATACCTATGTTTACCTTAAGGACCCCCTGGTTTGGGCAGGAAACTCCTCCAAACCCAAAGGTGCCTAAAAATGGGGATGGGGATGGGGTTAATACATGAAAATTAAGAATGCTGATATTAATGCCAGCTTCCATTTTATAAATTGGATTAACAAAGGTATTAGCCACCACTTTCACTGTAAATTAAATGGTAATTGTTATGGCATGTTTTTCAAAGTGTTTTACTGCCGACATTCATAACAAGCCATTTATTAAAGGAATACTAGTTTCCATGACTCTGACATCATTATTCTTGCCTGTGGATTCACTCTACAAACTGA
This sequence comes from Polypterus senegalus, assembly GCF_016835505.1. Taxonomy (NCBI): domain Eukaryota; kingdom Metazoa; phylum Chordata; class Cladistia; order Polypteriformes; family Polypteridae; genus Polypterus; species Polypterus senegalus. The sequence continues at coordinate 197,040,853 of NC_053154.1, forward strand.
AATGTAAACACTCTTAAGACTCTATCCACACTCATATTGCCGAGTATATAAGTTAGGTCAATCAAGACTAGGATGGCTGGATTTCAAAATATAATTCATGCAACAACTGCACCTTAAAAGTACACTAATCTGGTGAATAAGCTTATTATTTTTTTTTTTTTAAACTTTTGTTGTCTGAGGGGCTGCTGAGGTATGATGATTGCTCTGTTTTAGGCTGTAAATTAGTGCTAACATTGTTTAAACTGGAACGAATTCCATGCAATTGATGTTGTAATGGTAATAAAATGTAAATGATACCTTTGTCTAATCTTTAAAATTACTAATACAGTGTGTTTGTTGTGCAGCATACATTACATGAGCCTGCTACTGAGTAACCAATCGATACTAACAGTTACAGATGTTAAATTAACTTTTTAATTTAACTATGGAGTATCACAGCTTTATAACAACCCTTACATTAAAGCAAGTTCTGACCAAAATACCCTTTCTTACATATTGTGAATGCTGTTTAGAGATACTTTAAATATATTCATGACAGCTTTCCAAAGCAGCAATTATATTCAGAGACATTTAACTCATTAGATAAATTATATTGCAGGAAAGGCAAAATACAAACTTATGAACAAATCCGTAAAGCCACATTATGTGGAAAAAGGGTGCATTTAAAAGAGAAACAATCACTTTCTTATTGTCTTTAATTCTTCAGGTGACAGAATTATGCGCTTTGGGAATACTGAAATGTATAATGATACATTATTATATACCAACAACAGTCAAAGCAGCTGTTAAAATGCTATTTCAGGGAGAAAAACTCAATCACTACACACTGACTGCATAACAGTGCAGGACATAGGAATACACTTCTATTTTAGAAAACCTAGACATTTTTGTAAAAGGCCCAAAGGGAAAAAAAGTTAGAACAGTCAAACAATGGCAGTGATCTTCTCTCAGGAAACAAAGTTGAGAAAAAAAAGAAAAAAAAAAAAAAAAAAAACTGGCACGAGCCTTCCTGGTGGACCACACCACTACTGCAGGTGGTGGAAAAATCCCAATGTGTAGTTAACATGGCAATGAAATGAACTCAGTCCAATGTTAACTCTAACAGAGAGCCTCTTTTTATGAAACATTGTGTCACTGCCAGATTACTGGCCAAAAACAGCTAATTAACTGTAAACTCTCTGTAAATGTTAAAGGCCCCTAAGAAAGTTTTATTTTTTTAAATAATTTTGCTAACATATGGTTTAGTTTCTAGTTATATGAAAGAACTTTTTTTTTTATAACATATTCATCATTTGTAAGTCATTTGTTTATGAATAATAAAGCAACCTTGAAATATATTAACTTAAAGGATATTACACATGCTAAACTTTATTCCCAAAAATAATCTATGAAATTATCAATTATGCTGGTCATCATAAAGAGATTCAGACTTTATGATGCCATTATTAATAGAACATGGAGACGAATATTTGTATTGTGGCTTAGCTTAAACCAAGGTTTCTCCCATTAAGTTAGTGGAAGCTCTCACATTAAAACATCAGAACATTAAACACGAAGACAGTTAGGTTGTTTATTGTTGAGTGCACACACAAGAAAAACAAATTGCTTTTTATTTACTGGTGGTATCTATTATACCTTTTCAAAGCCCTAGTCCATTTCCACTGAAAGCCTGTATATACTGAAGTATAAATCCTTATACTATTTTCTGTTTGTAATGTATATAATAATGCACATAATGAACTATGAGGGCATCATCAGACACATTCAGATCTTAATGTGACATTGCTTTATTAATTTAGAGCACTATTATTACGGAAAAAAACAAAAGATTTTACTCTTAATTACACTAGTTCTACCTCTCTTCCTCATCTAATACAACTAGTTATATTAGGTACTATTACTGCATAATGTCTAAAACAGCTTTACAAAGAAAAATTCAGAACAAAGAGATACCATTCAGTGCAAAGCTCTGTGTCAAAAAGTTGAATACTAAAAATATTAAACTTAGCTAAGATTTACCATTAGAATTGATCTCAATTTATTGTTGCTATTGGAATAAAGCAAAAAAATATATATTTATAAATAATAATAAAAAAGTGTAAGCCATTTTAAAGTCACATAGGCTGGAACCTATCCCAGCAGCACTGATAGCAGCTTAGAGTGTCATTGTACTGCATGGCCCACACAAACACATGTACATGCTCACAAGTCCAATTAATATTGGCAATTAACATAACTTGAGCATCTTTTGGGATGCTAGAGGAAAACCACACCGACATGGCAAAAATGTGCAAATTACACAACAACAACAAGGATCTGAAAACAAGACACTGGATCAGTGAGGTAACAGATCTAAACACTGCACCACAAAAAATAAATTCATAAATTATTCTGCTTGTTTTTACCACACAATAAACATATCTGGTAATGGAATAAAACAAAATATATTTGTTAATAAATTAGGCAGTCTAAATGAGCAGAGCCCCAAACAACTATGCTTGCAAATTTCTTTCTTTGATTTCAACATTCAAATTATGTTATGAAAAGGTCTGGAAGAGCACTTAGTCATGTTGATTTGAGTTATGTACAAATAACTGCTCAAACATAGCTTCTCATTTTCTGTAGATATCCACACTTAAAACTAAAACAGCATCTAAGTAATGCCAAAGCACATTACCTCCCACAACTGCAGGCTTCCACCCAGCTGCAAGACATTCGTCTGCTTCTGTGACGTTTGAACCAGACGTGGGCTGGGGAAATGGTGAGAGAGACCAGGGAAGAGAGAGAGAGAGAGAAAGTGTACACAGAGGGTTGCGGGGACAGCTCAGATATGCTGCCTCAAGTTTACAGAACATTTTCATGAAATGGGAATAAATGCAGATGATGGAACGGCTGGAGAAAAATAAATGGGGGAAAAAACATACCTAAAATGTCTGAAAACGAACATACTCATGTTGACAAAGGGGAAGATGAGGCAACTGAAACAACTGCACTTTGAAGAGAACAGAAAAATCAACCGATGTACCCAAAACCCAGGAATGCCAGTGTCATCTTTGGGCCCTCTTTTAAAAAAGGAGTGAATTCATTTTACAGCATTTTCAACTATTGCATGTAGCAAATAGAGGATCAATGTTAAAGACTCACGAAAGGCAAGTTGAAGTTCAATTTAACACAGGTGGCATTTGTGGGTGTAGATTTGTAATAAAAAAATTATCTATTGGAATATTAGTTTTACATGGATTCTGACAGTATGCTTAGAATATAAAAAAGAATGGAAACAAAAAAGCTAACAAATAAGTATCTTTTCCCTTTCTGGGGTCTGATCACTGAAACAATACTCTGAATATGTGATAAAATTATTACAACTGCTTGTACTACTGCTATACCAACATATAGTTATAAATGAGAAAATAGAAATCAGAATTCAGGCAAACAATTCTAGTCATTTCAAGAGCAGCATATTAAACTTGAGTATATATAATTTTAATCTTAATGTAATTTAATAGAAAAACTTTTTTGGGAGGAAGATGGGTTATGGTCTAAACTTGAAGCAAATTGTGACAATCCAGCTTTTAATAGTTTTGTCACAACAAATGGTGATAAAAAGATAGTGTTAAAAACTGCTGCCACAAATGTAAAAAGAACATGTTCAATCCTAACATTTATACATACAATACATTAATTAGATGTAGCTTTTGATCAAAACAACATGATTGTCAATAACTAGACAGTAGCTTTAATATATGTCTCAGTATGGTCACTTTGCTTTACATACATTGCCATACTTTCTGAAAATAAATAGAAAGAGATAAGAAAGCCATGAGTAAAACTTAACATTTTGCAAAAGTTTCGGTTGTGATAGACATTCTCCGTCTTTGACAGTTACCAGCCCTTAGCCCTACAAATTATCATTTTTCAGTTTAAATAAAATTCTTGACCCTTTTCTTGTATTCTTTAAAATATTTTTAGATTTACAACGCAAAAAAATTAAGGTTGAGCACAGTTGTCTTCTTTTCTGAAACCATACACTGAATTTATATTTGACTACAAAGTGTACTTACACAAGGCTAACATAAAATTGAAGAAAGAAAAAACCAAACCAAACCAAACAATTTTTTAAAGCTCAGTTATAACTTTCGATGTTTGGTATTCTAATTATGTCTCCTATTCATTTTTGCCTTCAGAAAACGCAACTGGCATAAACTAGAATTCAGAAACATCGCAACCTGGATTTAAAAAAGAAAGCTATGTCCTGTTATTTCACTCCATGGAAATTATCTGCTATTTTCATTGGATCTACAGAAAATTACTAACTGGCAATTTCACATAAAGTGTGGTGAACTAAAAAGAAAAAAAGATTATCTAAATGTGCAAACATTTTTGGACTAAAAAATATATATCAAACAGTGGGATCCAGTGACCATGCTGGCCAAGAGGCCAGAACCTGCAGGACAAGCAAAACCAGGGAAACTCATGACCAAAGACATGACAGAGCATGGCTGCAGCAGCTCACTGGGTGAAGACCTGATGCAAGTGCGACATATTGACTCAGCCAATGCTTCGACTTCATACAACTGCTCCCTACAGCAAGCCATCTCCAGAGACCAAGATAAACTCTGCTGGGCTGCTTTGCTCATTATCATGGTCATTATAGCAACTGTTGGGGGGAACATATTAGTAATTCTGGCTATCTCTCTGGAAAGGAAGCTACAAAATGCTACTAACTACTTCTTGATGTCCCTGGCAGTAGCTGATCTGTTGGTGGGAGTGCTAGTCATGCCCATTGCTCTCATTACAGTGCTTTACAGTAAGTGAAGACTGTGTGTATGTATGTGCATTAAATTAAAATATTGCTTAGCACAAAAGCTAAAGTCTCTATCAGCTATCAAAACAATTCATTTCCTACCTTATGCTCAATATTTTATGGATAGGCTTCAGCTCCCTATAGGCTACATAAGCAAGTTAAGAAAATATATATTTACTGGCCAATGTGAGGCTACAAGCATAACATTGAAATTTTAAAAATGGGCAGATAAAAAGAAAATGGTACAAAACCAAACAATTAATAATAAAGGAAAATGTTTCATTAAAATATATATATATATATATATATATATATATATATATATATATATATATATATATATATATATATATATATATATATATATTCTGCATAATAAATATCTGAATTACTTGTGGATGCAAACTCTACTCCTGCATAACTACCCAATCTTCCATTTTGAAATATGACATTTTTTGTATAGGAATTAAATTACTATTTTACTATATAGTTCTGTTTATAATTTACAATTACTTGTTTCCTTACTTTTGTAGCTAATAGATTTTAAAAATACAAGAAAAAAATAAAACAGAAAAATAACTGCTTAATACATTAGATTTGATTATCTATTATACCACTAGACAGAATCATAAAACACAAAAAAGACTGAAAATGCCAAAGAGTAGAGTTGATTTAAACTGCAATTTTAGATTGCTTGACTTGTGACAACGGTCAAAACTGAAACAATTTCTGAATCTCAGGCCTTTTACTCTCTTCAGATTGACTTTCTTAATGCATGTTTGTGCATACCCAATATAACATTTTCTCGCTTAAAGATATATATGTTCTTAATATAAATGTAATATAAAAATGTACAATAAAACATGAAAACAAACGCAGTGGGGAAAAACAAATATAATATTTTGTAGGCTTTTTTGTAAATAAATAATCAAAATGAAAGTATTATGGAAATGTACAATTGAATGAATGAAAGGCCTACTTATGAAAACAACAGGCATCATCTAAAGTAAGAAAAAGATATATATCTACATATCTATGATACATATAAATAAAAATGGGAGACAGGCATAAAGACAGACCAAACAGACACACAGTATTGAATCAGCAAAAGGTCGAATTTATAGTTTGTTGTAACCATCTTGAGCAAAGAAACCGTTTGAAAAGAACAAATAAGGCAAGATGTAAAACAGAAAATCCTTTCTCCCTTCTACATTAGGATACTGATAATTAAAACTAAAATAAAATAAATAAAAACTGCTGACAAGAAGTAAATACGTGAATAATAGATCACTTAATGTCATGCATTATTATAAAAAAAAAAAGAAAACCTATCTAAATGATAAAAATGTAGCATTTTCCTTTGCAATGCTTGCATATTGTACTTTAATATCTAAAGATTCACTATTGCAACTGATAAAACAACAATGTTCCACATGTCAGACATATTCTTAACTTGCGCCCCTTACATAAAATATGAACGGTGGATCATAACTCTTATCATAATAATATCAAGTTTAAAAAATGGTTTTGGAATCTGTGTTACACAATTTTGAAATTTATGCTGCTGTATGTGTATGTGTATGTGTATGTGTATGTGTATGTGTATGTGTATGTGTATGTATATATATATATATATATATATATATACATATATATATATATATATATATATAAAACATAATTCTGAAAAAGATTCACAATTATGCAAGTATGCTTTTTGTCTTCATTTACGCTACACTGTGATTCCACCCTCACAGACACAGAATTTTGTGTGTGTGTATGTGTATATATATATATATATATATATATATATATATATATATATATATATATATGAGAGTGTGTGAGGTGCTGGTCTGCTCTCTTACTGGATTTAGGAAGAAATGTATAATCTAGTGCCAAGGTTAATATCTTTCAGTTACATTGACATCAGTGCCATAATATACTAGCTGGCTTTGTCCTATCTATTAAATAACAATAATAGTTATTGGAATCAAAGTAGTATTTATAGTTTCAGGTGAGCAATGCTTTTTCCTTTTTTTGTGTAGCATTCTCCAGAGACATGGAGGAATCTTCAGCACACTGTCTTTCTTTGTTCAGGAGCTCATCTCTTTGCCTTTGGTTGCACCTTCTGGTTGTGGGAGGTACTGCAGTTTCTCTTTGAGAGCTTTAAACACACATAGTGTCCTCAGTTTCTAGCAAGGTTACACCTGCTGAGCTGGCTGGTGATCAGTCAGCCTTGGTCATTAGCAAGGTGAACGTGTGGCTGTGATTTATATGGTCATTCTCAGCATGACCACTTGCTATCTTAATAAGGTTTGGACTAATGGCATCCCTGGTCCTACTTTTGTTACAGACGGTATTCCATTTTTTACAGTCCAGCCCAGGTTACCCTTATGGAGTAGAAGGGATTTCTTTCAACTTTGCTACGGCCACAATGTAAGCACTGGGGTCTCTCCTATACGGCAGAAGTTACATCCAGGTCGAGCAGTGAACTGATCGAGAGAAGCAATCAGCTGAGTTCTAGGGATTTTAAACGAAGAAATAGAGGTTTTGCCATTGATTTCCTGGGTTCACATCAGTCCATCCTGTTGGTTAACCAGTGGTGCTAAGTTCTGTCCATCGATGTTACTTATCCTTGATTTATGTCCATTTGTTCAGAACTTTGTCCAGCTTGTGCCTTTAAGAATTCTATTTGCGATGTTATAAGTTTTGGTATCAATCATCTTATCAGATAAGTCGTTGCATTCCAAAGGGAGTCCCAGTGAAAAAGAAGGTGATATTAGGAGAGTCTAGCAGCAGCTTGCTAAGCCTGGGTTCCAGCCTGGCAAAATGACAATGCCAGTCTGTCCTATATTATAAACACATGACATTAGCAGCTCTGCTAATTTCAATTTAGTACCTATCTTAGCAGTATCAGGATAAGGCAGGAAGCAATCTGTATGGGGTGCTAGTCCTTTGCATGGTCCACACATGTACAGCACATACCCACAAGGAATTAACTCAAAGTCTAAAATACATGACTCAGAGATTAGGAGGGAAAATTCAAACAGATGTGGAGAGAAAGTGCAAACAACACAGGAAGAATGATTTGATAAGGAACTAGACCCCAAAATTCTGTATCCATCAGGAAGTAGTGCTAACGTTTGTGTAATGTACAGTATACAGTTTATACAAAACCAATTTACTGCATAGAATTGGAAAACCAGGAAAAAGGCAACTTGGGCACATACTTTTTTATATTAAATAATTAAATTACCATGCATTATTTTACCTTGTCCAATTACCTGTAATTTTTTGAAAATCTGTACAATTTACACTTCAATGTCTTTCATCCATCCATTAACCAATTTTTAAACCAGCTTAGTCCAGTATGAGTTTTTGGGGTCCCTATTCTGGTAGCATCAGTGCAAAGTAGAAACCATTGTGCTGGCATGGGAGCTAGGGCACTCTTAAGTACATATCCACAGGCACTCATAACTTAATGCATTTAATTAGCCTAATTTGTTTATCTTTCGGATGTAAAAGGAAAAATAATAAATTTATTTTCACTTATATTATCACTATTTTAACAGAATATTGATCAAATACTATAATCATATGCTTTAAATATAGTTTGTTCATTCAAAAAAATCTTTCACACATTAATGCATTTGGAAGAAAAAAAAAAGTCAAATACCCAACTGCATGAGCAAAGACTGAGTGTTCTAAATATATTTCGTTTTCCCATTACAGAACGGGCAAGGAAAGTACAAAGCTATCTGTTGTTTTAATGTTTTAAAGCTCTTTCACTTAAGTTAGTGTGATTATTTAAAGCAAATATTTACTGAATATTATAATCATACATTTTATATATAATTTATCTGTTCAGCCTGTCTTGCATACAATTTTAAGCCTAATTTATTAACAGTGTCTAAACTGTTTACTTCCAAATGTTTAATATATCAGTTTGAAGGTTGAAGTACAAGCTGGGTAAGGAAGCTGTTCTAAACGGCAACAATGGGAATTGAGAGTTGCAGAGGGTCCATGTTTTTCATTTCAGTCAGTTTCTTATACAGAAGTCAGCTCTTGCTATAAATGGAGCATGTTATTTAATTAAATATTTTCATTCTGCAGTGTTAGAAATTTTTGCCAGAGAAAAATCAGCAAAATGTTCTGAGCCCAATATAGATTAGTAGCTTTAAGTTATTTGATCTAATTTCTTTGTAGAAAGTTGACTAATAAGAAACAATCAAATGGATAGCCAATCTTTTTTTCTGAATGCCACAGTTAAATTGTTACTGATTTAAAAAAAAAAAGGAATAAATTCTTGTAACCTTAAGGACTCTGAGCAAAAATAAAATTATTTTTAAAAACACAGCTGTAAAAGACAACTGAAACAAAAAAAACGACAAGAAATTAAATGCCCATAAACTATAATGTATAAAGAAGTATGTTTCTGAACTTAAGTTAAAAATAAAATAAATAGTACTGCCAATTTTTGATAATGCAAACTAAATACACAAGCTACCATATAATACAAGATTAATAACAGCAGTGATGGGCAATGAAAGAAGAAATTATTTTTGAAGAAAATCTGAAGTTAATATGACATTTAAGGAACACTGCTTCCCAGTATATAATAATAAAAAACATTTACTGTGGGGGAAATAAGCAACTTCAGATTCCCTTGTAACCATAAAACGCAAATACGTAGAACTTACACTGAATTTTTTCTTAATTATTTATGAAATATTTAATACTGACTGCATAAATCTATCCTGCTACATCTCTGAGGAATTTACCATGGTATCTGGCTTAAGTTAATCTGAATTACCTTTGTTAAACAATCATGAATTTATATGCTCCAATCAATTGTACCCTCCACCCAAATACACTGAACGCTGTACGAAGGATTACAATTTAACAGCACCACAGAGTTATTTAAAGAAAAATAAACCATCTATCCAATTGTGACAACTTGCTTCAAAAGAAAGGCCAATTTTACACTGTTGAGGTGGCAGAAATGGGAGAAAAGAAAAACACCTCAGACTTTTTGTTGGCAAGAAGAAGTGTTTAAAACCCATGTCGCCTATATTTGACAAATGCAGATTTTTTAACATCTGCATAGCAGACCACGTACTTTCTCTACACGTGGAAATAAAAAAAAAGTGAACAGTTAACACCTTAAAAATACATTTTCAGCAGGTATTCTCTTTTAAATATGCAAATATCAATTTAGATAAAATATTCTTGGGTTTTGCTTACATTTAGCTTTCATATACTTAAGTTGCAGTATTATCTGTGTTACCCTTGCCCTCCTTTTTTAGTGAATAAGTTAGAGAGGGGCAAGAATAGAAAACGTTGACAGATGTTTGGAAATGCAAAATATGGGCATCAGTGTTGGCTGGCAGGCAACATTCTCTGCTTTGTTTATAATAAAGGCTAAAAAGCATCCTTGTCCTGTTCAAGACAAGTTTAATTTGCAGGACGTTATCCACTTTCATTGAAGGAGGTTTATATTTATATATATATATATATATATATATATATATATATATATAAAAAAAAAAAAAAAAACCTGATCTGAACAACAAAGACATGCACACCCAATTTACTAAGATCTCTAGATCTTTGATTTGGTAAGTTTTTTTAAATGGATGAATAGAAAAGATTGCTTCCTTATCCTTGAAATTTTACAAAACTTCCATAATTTATTATTAGTACATGCTGTTAGCAATGAAATACTAATTTATCAATCAAATTCTGAGTAAACAGAACTAATAAGGTATGTAATGTTTCAGTAAAAAGTGCCTTGCGAAAGTATTCATCCTCGTCAATATCTGTCCTGTTTTGTGAAAAATATTTTTATTGTGACACAAACAATAATTAAGACAGGACAAAAAAAAAAAAGTAGAAATCATGAGTGTGATCAAAACTGTCGTTTATACCCTGCGTCCTCTCATTAAACTTGTATCCTGCATTAGCCGTGGGCATGACAAACACCAGCGGCAGCCTATGAACTTAATTTAAACTTTAGTTTTGCACCGTGCTTTGTTTCTGAAGTAGATGTACAGTACAGTATGTGTCACTCACTCACTTGCTCGCTTCTTATTGTTTTGCTGCCTTCTCAATTGTATAATGCATGTTTTCTTCAGCGCTTTTTGGAGCTCTTCCTGGTTTTCTACGTAATGCATTGACAGTCAGTTCACGTGATTACGTGGGAGGCGTGAGGATGTCACACGAAACTCCGCCCCCCCACGGCTATCGAGCTCAATTCCATTACATTATATGGAGAAAAATAGCTTCCATTTATGACCATTACGCATAGAATTTCAAAATGAAACCTGCCCAACTTTTGTAAGTAAGCTGTAAGGAATGAGCCTGCCAAATTTCAGCCTTCTACCTACACGGGAAGTTGGAGAATTAGTGATGAGTCAGTGAGGGCTTTGTCTTTTAGTATAGAGATATATATATATATATATATATATATAGATATAGAGATATAGATATATATATAGATATATATAGATATAGATATAGATATATATAGATATATATATATATATATATATAGATATATATATATATATAGATATATATAAACTACTCAAAAATTAAAGGAACACTGTGAAAACATATCAGATCTCAATGGGAAAAAGAAATCCTCCTGGATATCTATACTGATATAGACTGGGTAATGTGTTAGGAACAAAAGGATGCCACATCGTTTGATGGAAATGAAAATGATCAACCTACAGAGCCCTGAATTCAAAGACATCCCAAAAATCAGAGTGAAAAAATTATGTGGCAGGCTAGTCCATTTTGCCAAAATTTAATTGCAGCAACTCAAAATTGTACGCAGCACTTTGTATGGCCCCTGTGTTCTTCTATACATGCCTGACAACATCGGTGCATGCTTCTAATGAGATGACAGATGGTGTTGTGGGGGATCTCCTCCCTGATCTGGACCAGGGCATCACTGAGCTCCTGGACAGTCTGAGGTATCCTTCCCCAGACAATCATTAACCCACCACCAAACTGCTCATGCTGAATAATGTTACAGGCAGCATAATGTTCTCCATGGCTTCTCCAGACCCTTTCACTTCTGTCACGTGCTCAGGGTGAACCTGCTCTCATCTGTAAAGCACAGGGCACCAGTGGTGCATCTGCCAATTCTGGTATTCTATGGCGAATGCCAATCGAGCTGCATGCTGCTGGGCAGTGAGCTCAGGGCCCATTAGAGGACATGGGGCCCTTGGGTCACCCTCATGAAGTCTTTCTGGTTGTTTGGTCAGAGACATTCACACCAGTGGCCTGCTGGAGGTCATTTTGTAGGGCTCTGGCAGTGCTCATCCTGTTCCTCCTTGCCCAAAGGAGCAGATACTGGTCCTGCTGAGGGGTTATGGACCTTCTATGGCCCTCTCCAGCTCTCCTAGAGTAACTGCTTGTCTCCTAGAATCTCCTCCATGCCCTTGAGACTGTGCAGGGAGACACAGCAAACCTTCTGGCAATGACACGTATTGATGTGCCATCCTGGAGAAGTTGGACTACCTGTGCAACCTCTGTAGGGTCCAGGTATCGCCTCATGCTACCAGTAGTGACACTGACTGTCGCCAAATGCAAAACTAGTGAAGAAACAGTCAGAAAAGATGAGGAGGGAAAAATGTCAGTGGCCTCCACCTGTTAAACCATTCCTGTTTTGGGGTCATCTCATTGTTGCCCCTCTAGTGCATCTGTTGTTAATTTCATTAACACCACAGCAGCTGAAACTGATTAACAACCCCCTCTGCTACTTAACTGACCAGATTAATATCCCATAAGTTTCATTAACTTTATGGTATACTCCGATTAAAAGTGTTCCTTTAATTCTTTTGAGCAGTATATGTATATATATATATATATATATGTATATATTATATGTATATATATATATAGTATATATATATATATATACACACACACATATATACATACATACACACACTAGCCATCCCCCATGGCTCCACCCGTGTATTAGTGAGAAGGGCCCCGCCCAGCTCCCTGCTGCCAAAGTCACACTTCCCCTCGACGCGCAGCCTCTGTCTTGGATTAGCATGAATATATCACCCCTGCAAATGAACTATGATTCTTAGCGTAACAAGAGAAGTCGCAAAATCAACCGGAATGTTTAAGCAAATTACAGAAAAAACCCTGATATAAATCCGTTAAGTAGTTCTCTCATTCGCTAGCTAAGGTGCACGCTCTAAGGTTGACATGTGAGTGAGGGAGGAGGAGGGCCCTTCCCTTCCTATATATATATATATATATATATATATATATATATAGATATATAGATATATAGATATAGAGAGAGAGAGAGAGTATACTATGCTCAACAAAATTGATTCTTATGGTATATTGCTATTACTCAGCTGCAGTAACTTAAATTGACTGTACTCAAATTTTTTTATGTATTTGGGTTTAACTTCAAAAAGTATAATTTATGTACAAACAATATGAATACATTTCACTGCTTTAATTAACAGTATCACTCACAGAAATCATTTCTTAGGTGCAATGCTGTTACCCAATTACAATGAGACCGACTCCACTCAAAATGAATATGTTTGCAAACTTTTAAAGTCTGAATTTGAGTACGCTGCCCTAATTCAGTGTGGTGTTAATAAGAAATGCAATAATTTGCTTCATTAGGTAGAAGAACATAAACAGTTGTGTCAAATATTTGAAATATTAAAATGTGCAGTTCAATTTAAAAGTTTAAACTGTAAATATTCTAGATTGTACTAGATATGTATCATTTTCATCCTCTGTAAAGGTACATAGAGGGTTAGGTACCTAGTAAAAGATCAAAAATCAAAAATAAAATTGTGTCTGTAGTCGCTGGCCTTGAAATCATCTAAAACAATACCTCACATGCTTATGTCTGAAATCTGTCATTTTTAAACTTCTGGGAGTAGCCAATTGAGAGTTAGGACCACCAGTAAAGAATCAAATATCAAAAATAGTAATATATTCATGATCATAAACCTTGAAATGGCATAAAACAACATTCCACATGCCTATAATTATTAATAAGTTTTGTGAAAAGGAGTAATTTGGACTACTCATCTCCCATTAGGGAGTGAACCTCTATTGTTGGTTAATTTGGCATGGACAACTTCAAGTCCTTCTGATCATTTTTGCTGAAGTCACTTTATCATAACTGTGTGATTTCCTGAACAAAATATGGTCGGAAAACTGGCCACATTTTTGGGAAAATGTCTGATTACACAGATACTTTAATTTACTTCAACCAAAAACAAGCATATATGTAGACTTTATGCATTTGTTCCTACAGTAATATAACTGGCCTTGTTTGTTTGGATGTCAAAAACTAGGTTCATTTACAGTATGTTTATAAAAAACTAAAAATAATTTCACTGGAATAGAATCATCATTCACATTTGAATGCCACACAGCAATGTAGCCAACTCAGGTGGTCTCTTTTTTTTTTTTTTTTAAACATTTTCAAATGGCATTGAGCTATTTGTAGCAATATTTTCCAGAATATTCAGCAGTTATGAGTTATTTTTGATGGCAAAAAATATCTTATTTTCATAGGTTCAGCTAATTTGAATTAAAACCCACCTTTTGTAAAGATATTGCGGAGTTTTAACAATATCCACCCATTTATAAATGTTCTATGTTGACTTGGATACAGGCGTCAGCCAACTAAATGTGAATGTAAATTTATCCAATGTCAGAGAAATCTAAACACAACAAAACAGTTAATTTAGGGAAAAAAGATTTGTGTGGTTATGAAGGGGGATTTGAGTGTTTTTTTTGTTTGATAATCTGGACAACCAACTGCAAACTCTACATCAGTGCTTCTAAGCCATTTTACTGTTTCAACCCACTTCTTCCTAATATAGTGTCTTTGTGGGCCTGGCAAATGAAGCATGATTGTCAAAGTGGTGGAGGGGTCATCCCCCTTGGTTAATCGAGTGTGAGTATTAGGACATGAAGTGGTGGCGTCCCCCTTGGTAAACCCGAGCATGATCGGCAGAGCAGGGAATCTGGTGGGAAGAAGTCCCCGTTGGTAATCATCACAATGTTGAATCGCCACTGTGACCACCTACCAATATAAATGATAGCAACTCGCAATCCCACCAGCCGTAGCTTGTGAACCAAAAGTGTGTTGCAATCCAGTGAGTGAGAAACACTGCAGGCTTTCCTTCACCTTGTGACAACAAAAGAATTTCTGATATGTTAAGTACCTTGATGTAACTGGTTACTTGGCAATATCATTTAATAAGGATATGCTTGTGATCGGTGATCAGACAATTTGCAAATATAATCAATAATGAAGATTTGGTTCTTGGGTTTACTTAAACAAATATCATGTAATGCAAGACCAATATATTTAAACTTTGTTAACATTCAATCATTTAGCCTAAAAAAACTTTAATGTTCACAGTTGTCAGTTAAAATAAATTGTGTAACTCAAACAAGTTGTACTGCGTTCACCTAATTCCTTTCACTGTGGTTAGAGTAATTAATTTGGCTATTATTAGGATAGCCACAATGACCCAAGTTTGAATTACTTAATTCACCACACAGGCAGAGTGGTGTAGTGGTTAAGGCTTTGGACTTCAAACCCTGAGGTTGTTGGTTCAAATCCTGGTACTGACACTGTGCGACCATGAGCAAGTTATTTGATCTGCCTGTGCTCCAATTGGAAAACCAAATGTAATCAACTGTACCATAAATATTGTAAGTTACCATGGATAAAGGTGTCAGACAAATAAATAAATGATTAATTTACATGGAATGCTTACACTTCCAGTAAATAGTTTTTGGTATTTTCTTTAAAATGCCATAGTAATGCATGTATTCATGTCAATATTACTTTGCCATTTTAATCAAAAGGATTTCAATCAAGAGAAGTGGTAAATAGCTATTTATATATTATTATTTAAGAGGTCACTTCATAAGAAGACAATGTTATACACTTACATTGCCTATAAAACATATTCACACCCTTGAAAGTCTTTAGATTTTATAGTTATACAATACAGTGATCCCTCGCTATATCGCGCTTCGACTTTCACGGCTTCACTCGATCACAGATTTTAAATGTAAGCATATCCAAATATATATCACAGATTTTTCGCTGGTTCGCGGATTTCTGCGGACAATGGGGTCTTTTAATTTATGGCACATGCTTCCTCATTTGGGTTGCCCAGTTGATTTCATGCAATGGACGCTATTGGCGGATGGCCGAGAAGCTACCCAATCAGAGCACGTATTATGTATTAAATGAAACTCCTCAATGATATACGATACGCTTCCTGCTCAGTGCTTCGCATACTTGAAAGCCTGAACAGCATGTATTGATTTTTGATTGTTTGCTTTTCTCGGTCTCTCTCACTCTCTCTGACATTCTCTGCTCTTGATGGAGGGGGTGTTCACATACTGGCCTAGAGGATACGGATGCTCCTCTAAAAAATGCTAAAAGACAACCTTCAGATTGCTCCCTTCCTTGCAGCTGCTTTGTCCGGCGGTGCTTCGCATACTTAAAAGCCCGAACAGCCCTACTGATTTTTGATCTCTCTCTCTCTCTGACATTCTCTGCTCCTGATGCACACTCCTTTGAAGAGGAAGATATGTTTGCATTCTTTTAATTGTGAGAATGAACAGTCATCTCTGTCTTGTCATGGAGCACAGTTTAAACTTTTGACTAAAGAGTGTTATTTCATGTCTATAGGGCTCTAATAATGTTAAAAAAAACGTATTTAGAACGTCGTAAACAGGTTTTCTATGCTCTAACTGCGAAAATATAAAATTTATAAATAAAGAATCCTACTTCGCGGAAATTAATTTATCACGGTAGAGTCTGAAATGGATTAACCGCGATAAACGAAGGTTTACTATATTGGATCACAATGGACTTACTTTGGATTTTTTTACACTCTCTAATGTCAAAAAGAAAACAGATCTCTGCAAATTGGCCTAAATTAATTACAAACAAAAAAAAATGATTTTTATATATATAATATATTAATTTAATTAATAACACACTTAAATCATCACTGGTGTAGCCAGTGGCTTTTAGAATCTACCTAATTAGTTAAATGGAGATAACTTGTCTGTAGTAAAGGGATTTCAATTGACTGTTGTATAATTTGTATCTAGAAGGTCCAACTTGTTAGGAGTCTGTATCATGGTCTAACTATCAGACTGAAGATAAAAGAACACTTCAAGCAACTATGTGAAAAACTGATTGCAAAGCACTAATCAAGGGATGGAGAAAAGGCAATGTAAACGTCAATAAATATCCCTTGGAGTGCAATTCAATCAGCAATTAAGAAATGGATAAAGTATGGAAGAGCTGTAAATCTGTTTAGAGAAGGCCATCTACAAAAACTAAGCAATCGTGAAATAAGAGGACTAACTGAAGGAATGCACAAAGAGACCTATGTTAACTTTGAAGAAGTTACAAGCTACAGCGAATGACATTGAGAGACTGGATACAACAACTGTTGCCAGTGTGATTTACCTGTTGTAGCTTTATGGAAGACTAGCAAACAGAAAGCCACAGTTTAAACAGCACATTACATCTTGGTTAGAGTTTGTCAGAAGGCACATAAGACTCTAAAATCAGATGGAAGATGGTCCTATTGTTCCAATGTGACCAAAATGATTTTTTTTTTGCCCATCAAACTAAACACTACATTTGGCAAATGCTAATCAATGCACATTAGCAAAAATACACAAGAAGCATGACATATGCTGTGGGGCTGGTTCCCTACAGCGGGCCCTGGAAGGCCTGTGAGGTTAGAGGGTAAAATTAATGCAACAAAATACAGGAAAAATCTAATGCGGTCCTCAAGAAACCTGCATCTTGGGAAAATATATGTTTTTCAACAAGTCAGCACTTCCAAGCATGAAGCCAAAGGTACTCAGGAATGGCTTAAAAACCCGGTTAACTTCCCAGGGTGACCAAATTGTAGTCTAGATCGAAATCCAATTCAGAATTTGCGACAGGATTTGAAAATAGTTGTTTACTCACAACCCACAACAAACCTGACTGAGCTTAAGCAGTTTTGCCAAGAACAACAGGGAAAAACTGCAGTGTCCAGATGTGAAAAAATGATACAGACCTGTCCACACAGACTCTAGGCTGCCAGTTGCATCCGTTAAATACTGACTTGAACAGTGTGAATACTTACACAATCAATTATTTTTGGTTTTATATTTTTAATTTAGATCACTTTGCAGACATCTGTCTTTACTTTGACCATAAAGAGTCTTTTTTGGTTGACAAGTGTCAAAAAGCCAAATTAAATGCACTGTGATTCAATACTGTAAAACAACAATATGTGAAAACCTCTATGGGGGTGAATACTTTTTATAGGCAATGTACATACATGCAACAACAACAACATTTATTTATATAGCACATTTTCATACAAACAGTAGCTCAAAGTGCATGCAAAGGTTTAAAACTTATTACTGTAGATCATTTTGAATTTGCACAAATAGTAATAGCATGGAACTCTGCTTGGTACAAGATATGTTCAGGTACACTCTTCAAACTAAAGTTGATATTCATTTAAGATGTAAATATTTCTCAATGATAAGGAAACAATTTTGCTGCAATTCACAATATAATCAGGCATAAGACAAAGGAAACGTGTTAGCAGGGTTAATTTGATTTAACCATAACAGTGGCTGTGAACTAGGAAGCTGCTAGAGTGATTAAAGAAAATTAACTCCTTGTTTTAGGCATTTCATGTGAATTATTTAAAATAAATTAACATGAGCATTGTTTCTCTGTTGATGTCTGCAACAGACCTCTTTTCACAACTAATTCAGAAAGTACTAATACTATCAACTGCTGTATTAGATATTACAGCAAATTCTGTGCATATGCAAACCATGCCCTAATGAATGGCCTTCTGTAATTTAATTATATACAGTAATCCCTCGCTATATCGCGCTTCGACTTTCGCAGCTTCACTCTATCGCGGATTTTAAATGTAAGCACATCTAAATATATGTCACGGATCTTTTGCTGGTTCGCCGCTTTCTGCAGACAATGGGTCTTTTAATTTATGGTACATGCTTCCTCAGTTTGTTTGCCCAGTTGATTTCACACAAGAGAAGCTATTGGCGGATGGCTTAGAAGTTACCCAATCAGAGCATGTATTACATATTAATTAAAACTCCTCAATGATATATGCTTCCCGCGCGGTGCTTGAGATTGTTTGCTTCTCTCTATCTTTCTCACTCTCTCTGCCTGACGGAGGGGGTGTGAGCAGAGGGGCTGTTTGCACAGAGGACACGGACGCTCCTCTACAAAATGCCGCTTTATCGCTTTGCTTCTGTATACTTAAAAGCACGTATTGATTTTTTGATTGTTTGCTTTTCTTAGCGAGCGCTCTCTCTGACATTCTCTGCTCCTGATAGCGCTCCTTTGAAGAGAAAGATATGTTTGCATTCTTTTAATTGTGAGAAAGAACTGTCATCTCTGTCTTGTAATAGAGCACAGTTTAAACGTTTGACTAAAGGGTGTTATTTCATGTCTAGAGGGCTCTAATAATGTTAACAGGGTGGGAGAGTTTATAAGGGCTTAAAATATCTAAAAATAACCATACAAACATATGGTTTCTACTTCGCGGATTTTCACCTATCACAGGGGGGTCTGGAACGCAACCCCCGCGATCGAGGAGGGATTACTGTATACTCATTCACATCATTGTAACAGCCTATTGAAAGTCAAGGTAAATACTGTTATATACTGTGCTACAATAAGATATTTTTACTTACAGTGGTGTGAAAAACTATTTGCCCCCTTCCTGATTTCTTATTCTTTTGCATGTTTGTCACACAACATGTTTCTGATCATCAAACACATTTAACCATTAGTCAAATATAACACAAGTAAACAAAACATGCAGTTTTTAAATGAAGGTTTTTATTATTTAGGGAGAAAAAAAAATCCAAACCTACATGTGTGAAAAAGTAATTGCCCCCTTGTTAAAAAAATAACCTAACTGTGGTGTATCACACCTGAGTTCAATTTCCGTAGCCACTCCCAGGCCTGATTACTGCCACACTGGGTTCAATCAAGAAATCACTTAAATAGGAGCTGCCTGACACAGAGAAGTAGACCAAAAGCACCTCAAAAGCTAGACATTATGCCAAGATCCAAAGAAATTCAGGAACAAATGAGAACAGAAGTAATTGAGATCTATCAGTCTGGTAAAGGTTATAAAGCCATTTCTAAAGCTTTGGGACTCCAGCGAACCACAGTGAGAGCCATTATCCACAAATGGCAAAAACATGGAACAGTGGTGAACCGTCCCAGGAGTGGCCGGCTGACCAAAATTACCCCAAGAGCGCAGAGACGACTCATCCGAGAGGTCACAAAAGACCCCAGGACAACGTCTAAAGAACTGCAGGCCTCACTTGCCTCAATTAAGGTCAGTGTTCATGACTCCACCATAAGAAAGAGACTGGGCAAAAACGGCCTGCATGGCAGATTTCCTAGACGCAAACCACTGTTAAGCAAAAAGAACATTAGGGCTCGTCTCAATTTTGCTAAGAAACATCTCAATGATTGCCAAGACTTTTGGGAAAATACCTTGTGGACTGATGAGACAAAAGTTGAACTTTTGGAAGGCAAATGTCCGTTACATCTGGCGTAAAAGGAACACAGCATTACAGAAAAAGAACATCATACCAACAGTAAAATATGGTGGTGGTAGTGTGATGGTCTGGGGTTGTTTTGCTGCTTCAGGACCTGGAAGGCTTGCTGTGATAGATGGAACCATGAATTCTACGGTCTACCAAAAAATCCTGAAGGAGAATGTCCGGCCATCTGTTCGTCAACTCAAACTGAAGCGATCTTGGGTGCTGCAACAGGACAATGACCCAAAACACACCAGCAAATCCACCTCTGAATGGCTGAAGAAAAACAAAAAGACGACTTTGGAGTGGCCTAGTCAAAGTCCTGACATGAATCCAATTGAGATGCTATGGCATGACCTTAAAAAGGCGGTTCATGCTAGAAAACCCTCAAATAAAGCTGAATTACAACAATTCTGCAAAGATGAGTGTGCCAAAATTCCTCCAGAGCGCTGTAAAAGACTCATTGCAAGTTATCGCAAACGCTTGATTGCACTTATTGCTGCCAAGGGTGGCCCAACCAGTTATTAGGTTCAGGGGGCAATTACTTTTTCACACAGGGCCATGTATGTAGGTTTGGATTTTTTTTTCTCCCTAAATAATAAAAACCATCATTTAAAAACTGCATTTTGTGTTTACTTGTGTTATATTTGACTAATGGTTAAATGTGTTTGATGATCAGAAACATTTTGTGTGACAAACATGCAAAAGAATAAGATATCAGGAAGGGGGCAAATAGTTTTTCACACCACTGTATTTATAACACTCCACCATGACTAAACACATACTGAAAGGCCAACAAAATCAAACATTGCATCTTGATCAGAGGATACAAGCTATGAATACAATGTATGGAACATAGCTAATATAAATAAAATCTTAAAAGGAACTTGTCCAGAATTGATAGTTGAAATTGAAGGTTCACTTTAATAATCTTAAAATAAGATGCTGAGAACATACATGAACATCTTGTTTTTAAACAAGAATAAATTGCTTTTCTAAATTTCTTGTGGAAACAAACGATGCAAGGACAGTATGGAAAATACTGGTGATGAATTTCCAGCTGCATGCTTAGAATAATCACTAGGTTTGAAGTGAATGTACCTTATGTTTTCTAAAGTACGTTACCACAACAAAGCTTATCCTGCCTCCAGGAACTAGAGGGCACCCAGACGTAGTGCTGGGCGGAATACCGGTTCATACCGAAAACCGTTTTTTATTTTTTTTATGATATGGATTTTTCTTATACCGCAACACCGGTTTAAATTGCCTAAACAACGTTCGGAACATGGCGCAACGGAAAACTGTTCAAGTGGGGACTTTTTTCACTGCTACACCGCTAAACACAGATTTGTTGCACTAGCGCTCTTTTTCACTGCTACACCACCAAATAGTGGGCGGTAGCATAGTATGCTGCATGGTGAAAATGGACAGAGAGCATTCCGAAAATGAACTAAAAGTAAAGTTGAACATGATGAACAGAAGAACTCACATCCGTCGCCTGGAGATAACTTTAGTTTTAAAAGGTCAGATGTGTAAATACTGTTTCTATACTACTGGATAATACTGCAAACCAAGTTGGTTTTATTTTTTTCGTTTTCAATACAGTGTAATATACCTGGGTACTGTGTAATAGTGTGACGACATGATGACTTTACTCTCGTAATTTGTCATTAAAGTAGACCATCGTAAACTAAACTTCATCGTAAAATGAATATTTAATTTACTAGATTTTCTCAAACCCCGTCATAAGTTATATAGCACATTAAATGCTTTGTGTTAAGTGATTTTTAAACTGACTTCTTCTTGCACTAAGGGGAGGCGCCGGCATCGATCGCCGCA
Organism: Polypterus senegalus; assembly: GCF_016835505.1. Lineage (NCBI taxonomy): Eukaryota > Metazoa > Chordata > Cladistia > Polypteriformes > Polypteridae > Polypterus > Polypterus senegalus. Next base: position 197,063,153 of record NC_053154.1, read on the forward strand.
CAGAATACATTCACTTCATGATCTTCCTGCTCTCTGAACATTTAGAATGCTAAGATAAATACTTAATATAATTTTCATGGTGAAATGCATTAAAGCATGCATTAATCATATGGGGGTACGGCGGCGTGCCTGCCTTGCATTTGCATGTTTTTCTGGTGGGTTTACTCGGCGTGCTTCAGTTTTCTTTCAAAGTCATGTAGGATGTGGGGTTTTGTTGTGCTATATTGACCCTGCTAGTATATGTTTTGCTTGTATTCATCCTGCGATGTGTGGCGACTCATTCAGAGATGGGCGCAACTCTGAATGGATGGCATAATTAAGCATGTATAACGAAGATATTTTTTAAAGTTCTGAACACTCTGTGGGCTAAGTTTATAACTAGTTTTAATTTCACAAAGACGTTTATCATGTGGTGATTGGTTATGTGGTGAAAGAAAAAGGAAGGAAGGAAAAAGGAACTAGGGTTTTGGTACGTCAGATAGAGACAGCATGCATGCAATAAAGATAGCCCACTCAGAAGAACATGCATTGAATTCTGTGTTTGTGTCTCCGACCAGCAGATCAGAAACCCAATATTTGCACAATATTTAAGTTAAACCTGTGCGATAGCTATTCATACATCCAGTTTTTTGGATCCTTGTCACACCTGCCATAAAGTTCTCCACACTGAACATACACCTGGGGACCCCTTACTGCGTGGGAGCAGCACTACCGCCTCACTACCGTGCATGTGTAATACCTGCTTTAATGCATTTCATCATGAAAATTATATCAAGTATTTATCTTAGCATTCTAAATTTTCAGAAAGCAGGAATATCATGAAATGAATGGATTCTGTATGGTGATTGCTGTCTTCTCTTCGTGCGGAGGAAGTCAGTTTAAGAAGCGTAGTGATTAACCACTGGGTTGGGGAATGTAACACAAAGCTAATTAATGTGCTGCATTAATTTATGACGGGGTAAATTAAGTAATTGATTAAACATTGATTTTAGGAAGAAGTTTAGTTTACGACAGTCTACTTTAATTATGAAGTAAACTATGAGAATAAAGTGGAAATGTTGACTTTGTCCTCGACATATAGTTTGTTTTTTTCTTCCCAGTATAGCTTAGCTTGAAGCAAGGTCCATATTAATGTAGTTTGCCTAAATGATGGTTCAGTTGGTAAAGATGTCATCACCAAGTTGCACTTGTCTTATTTTATTTTAATTTGGTGAATACTGTGTAATGCACCTGGGCTTGAAGTAATAGTGCAACTATCAGTAATAATACTATTATTTATTTTATTGTTATTATTTATTAGTTTAAATATTATGCAGTTTAATGATGATAAAGTTGTTTAAAAAGTCACTTTAACGTGTCAGCGGACAGAGATTGTTAACATTAACAGAAAGTGTAGTTGGTTTACAAAAATATTTACTATTTATTCCTTTTCTAAGAGGTATTCGGTGCAATACAATTTTTGACAAGCACTTCCGGATATTTAACTAAGTCTAAATGTCTCTTTGTATGGTTGAAAATATGTTGTCAAAATTATAGTTTGTTTTTGCAAAATTTGTTCAATAAAAAGGTTCTATATTTTGACTGCATCTATCATGCAATGTGATACGTTCTCCATTAGTGCCACCCCCTTGAAAACTATCACTTTATGGGGCAATGCAAAACTGTATTAATACTTGTGTACACATTAAAATGGCTTTTTTTTGTACAATGTACAATACTCTTGACAGTGGAATAGGTTATTCTTAGCCAGTAATTGCAGTGGAAAATGTGGTTAACATCCACTCATGCATGGGGAAAAAAATACCGTTGAATACCGTGAAACCGGGATATTTTAGAAAAATACCGTGATATACTGTAGAATTTTGGTCATACCGCCCACCCATACCCAGACGTATAATGTTCTGTTTTAGGTGAATGGGACGGGACAAGAAAGGAAAAAAGAAATAAAGCTAGTAATATTTTCTTAGGAAGTCCAAGTATGCTTTAATAAAGGCGATGTCTATTTTTTTCCTTCATCTAGATACACAATGGCCCCTTCCCCTTTCACTTTGTCCAATCTGGATATTCCTGGATGTTCTCTTCTCCACAGCCTCCATCATGCACCTTTGTGCCATCTCTCTGGACCGCTACATTGCCATCAAAAAGCCCATTCAACACAGCCAGTTCAACTCTCGAGCAAAAGCTATATGCAAGATTTCAGTGGTATGGCTTATTTCTATAGGTAAGAGAGGTCCAGTTTTATTTTGTCCCATTTTCTATTTCAGCATTTCTAGAATGCAGCATGTATAAGTTTTCTTTCTGTACTATGTATACTGGTATACAGCCATGTTCACAAAACGACAAACGTTAATACACAGGGAAATTTCAAATTAGGTATTGCATTTCATGTCTGTTATAAGAAGCCACAACATACTGAATGATATACTTCTAAATCTGTCAGCAGCTGGAGGTTATTTTCTTAAATAAAAAGCTAAAAACAAAATGTGCCCTAGTGTTAATGTGAGAATGCCTGAAGACTTATAATGTTTATATTTTGTAACAAAAGACAAATAAAAGAATAAAAAAAAACACAAACACAATCTTGCATTAAGTATGTACACCTGCACTTTAGGTCTTCCCACACACACGCTCTCTCATTAGCCTCTTATTGCTAATAATTTTTAAAATTAGCACTAATTAAATGGTGACTTCAGGGTACCGTCATTTATAATACAGGTAGTTAACTACAAGGCAAAAAATATGTGGAAGCTAGCAAGTTACTTGGATCACTTTGATAAACTAATCTAATCTAAAATGTGTTACCAGGGTGATCCAAGTAATTATAGGCAAGCAAGTTTAATACACATCAAAGGTAAATTAATGAAATGAAACTATTAAGGAAAAGATTAAGCATTCTGTGGCAAGAGCAGGTGTATTAGCGAACAGTCAAGGAAAGATTGCTGTTCACTAACATGCTGTAATTCTCCAAGGAGACAACAAAAGCAAATGATAAGAAAGGTGCATATGCTATTACTTATCTTAATGTTTTTGAATGTTTTGATAAAGTCTCATATGAGAGGTTATGGATAAACTAAAAGAAGGGGGAATTCAAGGTGCAGTGTGTAGTTGGATACAAAATTGTCTAGGAACACTAAGAACAAAGCGGTTATTGAGAGAGGAACTTTTCAGAATACACTGATGTTAAAAATATTATCCCTTAATAATGAGTGTTGGGACCGATGATCTTTAAATAAATATAAACAGTCTATAGAATAATATAAGTAACTAGCCAACCCGCAGCGTACCATACGCCGCATAATCAAGCCAATTTTTTAATGATTTTTAAGCACAGGGAGAAAATTAACATTTGAAAAATCGGTAATGTAATAAATCAGCAAGAAATGCAACATTATAACAATGCACGGAACGAACCAACACACAATCGTCCATGACTGAAAACTGGCGGACCAATCTTGGTGATGTGAGCGAAGGAAATGTAGACGCGCGCCTTCTGTTCTGACAGATGCGTCAACGATGTATTGCTGGAAGAGTTTACCACTGGAATGCAAGACACTAAATGAAGATCTCATGGCAAGCCTGAAAGCATAAAATTGGAGCTGTGTGACTCGCGTTCTTTTCGCAGTTCGCTTTTACTCAACATGGGTTAATTGTATGTGCCAGCCCGGATCTCCGAAAGGGAATAGCAGTGGAAAAACCATCACAGTTCATATTGAGAACAGAGATACGCTTGCAAGCATCTCCCCTTGGATATATGCAAATGTCGCGTTGTGCAGGAAGTTCCCCGTCTTCACCTACAAAGCAGCAACATCAGTTTGACAGGACGGGCGTTATACCTTCTCATATCCAGACCTGGATTTTCCATGAACACCATTCGTACAGCAGTAACAGAGTAACCGTGAGTGATAATGTCATGCATTTGCATGTAAGACTTTGCGAAGGGATTAACATGGCGTATCATGTTGTCTAGTTGAAGCAACAAAATGTCACTGCAAGCGCTATTACATTCCTTTTGCAAACGTTGACTGGTAGCCTCAGCAGAATCGAAGATATATAGGTGACCGTATTGTGGTGACGTGTCAGGATTGTTATATAAAGGAGAGACCTGGTGATAAATTTGACCGTGAATTCTGAAAGCATACGGTCCTTGTCCAGATGGTTGAGCGATGTGTGCGCCCATTGACGCGAAAGCTAAAGCAGAGTTGTATTCCCTGATATGATCACAGTAATTTCGGGACAGCGGGTTCTTGCCGGTCAAGAGGTCTTCCAATAAAAGAGGGGGCTTGGATAGCGGTGGCAAAGACACCTTGCCGGCATGACAACACTTAGTGTAATGTCCAGATTTGTTGACCACTGCTGGCCAATGAAGAGCATTGCAAGAAGCACATAGTGTGGTAGGTAGGTAGGCCAATGTTATGTTCTTGGACGAGAAAGGCTGCAGAAAAGTGAATGCGATGTTTGTACATGAAGGGAATTGGAATAAGTTGCTTCGAAGCATTGCTAGCAATGTTCACATTGCATAATTCGTTCTGTGGAGTGTGTTTTAAATTCATGTTGAGAAATCTCTGCACTCGGAACGTTTTTGAACAAATCGTGCATTCAAAGATCTTATTGGAATGCGTTCGTTCAGTGGAGTGGGTGTGTAAATGTGCTTTGAGATATTTCTGGCGTGTGAAGGTTTTTGGAGCAGTGTTTACACTGAAAAGAATTCATCAGGGAATGTGTTTTGAGATGGTTAGTAAGGTATCTGCATGCGTGAAAGTGCTTGTCGCAAATTTTGCATACAAATCTTTGTGTTGAATGGATCTGCATATGGTTGTGGAGATCCATCTCACCTGTGAAGTCCTAGTTACAAAATGTGCAATTGAATGTGAGAGTGGAATGAGTTCGTAAGTGTTTTTTGAGAGCGCGAGTTGTCTCGAAGCATTGTTGGCAATGTTCACATTGCATCATTCGGTTAGTGTTGTGTTTTTTCAAATGTGCGTTCAGATATCTATGCACTCTAAAGCTTTTGGAACAAAAGGTGCATTGAAAGTCCTGTGTGGAATGCGTGTGTTCAGGGGAGGGTGTCTTTAAATGTTTTTCAGGAAGAGGAGAGTGGGCAGGTGACGTCACATTAATGTGACGAGCAAGTGGGTGTACACGCTGTGTGCACATACCGACAGAGTCAAAAGATGTCACCAGAAGGTTATCACATGGGTATTTGAGAGGCATGAGAACCTCGTAATGCCCATGATCCAAAGGACTGCTAAAGAGCAGGTATATGAAGAGACGCTGGGCCGGATTGTAAACTCGAGGAAAGGCATGAGGACGTTCTTGGAAGTAAATGCTGATAGTAGCTGGAAGGATTTGGGACATTGCTACAATTTCTACCTTGCCACCATAGACTTCGGACATATTCATGTAATCAGCGTATTGTTGAGCAGACTGTATAACAATGCATCTTAGACTAAGAACAACGGACACCACGTCACCGAAGTTATCCCAATGTTGGCAAACAAAGGTAACAGCCATGTTACGAAGCTTGAGAGCAACAGTTTCGTCAATGACATTTCTCCAAAAAAACCCGACTGACAGAAACAAACAGTTACCTGAAGCAGGAATTTCTGTAACATTGAAAGAAGTGTTGTTTCCATGAAATACATTTGAAGCGGTAGCCATGGAGGGCAAAAGAATAGTCAACGTGGCTCACAGCTGGGTTTGGACCGCAGCACAGACCAAAGTGAGTGAGTATGTGTTTGATGAGCTGTTTGATTTGGCAGGCAGTGGTCTGAGGTGCGTTCCTGAGCACGTGGAAGGAGGGGTAGAGTTTCTGGGCGGGGCTTCGTTGTTCCTTTCGCATGGTTTTTTATGGTGGACGCGGTCAGGTGTCGAAACCGAAAAGAATAATGAAAAGTTAACATGGCTCAGACGTGCATGTGGACTCCTAGCACAGACGAAAGGGGCTAACTGGGTGGTTGTTGAGTTTTTGCGTCCGGGCACATAGGCAGGCAGTGTGAATGCCTAGAGAGCAAGGGTAGAAGCGAGCCAGTGAAAAAGGAGTGTTAGTGGGCAGGGAAACGTCTTCCGTATTTCTGCCGGAGCATCAAAAAAGAAGCATCTTTGTCGCTGATGCGAATTGCTGTATGTAGCGTGTAAAACAGTTTGCTATAGTGCACGTGGTTGGGCGTCGTAACCAAAAACTCGTTTTTTAAAGATTGCTTACTTCATTGTGATTTAACCTCAGTTGTAAAGGATTGTTTTAAAGATCCCATGGGATACCCCTCGCAAACCGTTTTACACGCTGCATATGGCGATTTACCTGCCCGAGAAACATGCCTCTATGAACAGTCAAAGTGCAGGTGCAGGTGCATGTGGCCTCTACGACCGACGAATATAAATGACGCCGTTTCTTCTGTGTCGTCGCGTCCGAGTTGGTGGGCGTGGCTCCTTCCTGCGTGCGCCATCGGTGTCTTACTTGTCGGCGGCTCAGTGAATCCACGCCCCTTCCGGCGTGCTTTCCATGGTTGTCTTGCATTAGTGAATTATATATATAGATAAGGTGATCAAGTCTGCAGAGGAACCAAACTAGTTGCGACAGAAGATATTGTAAAGGGACACGAAAAGATTTGTGACAGGTAAAATATAACAAGAGTAAAAATGTTAGAATTGAATACAAAATGAGAAGCTCAAATCTACACCTTATAAAAAGGATTTAGTAGACACAGTGGACTTATCACTACCTATACCCAGAAAGTGTACAGAAGTCATTAAAAATGTCAGGCAACATAATAAGATGTGTAGAGTACAAGTTGAAGCAGGTGAAACACTATATAACAGTCTTGTTAGTCCTAATATGATCTACTGTTTACAGTTGTTTTTCTCCATGTTTCACACAAAACATAGTAACACTCAGAAAGTCCAGAAGAGTAACTAGGCGGACTCTAAAGCTATGAAGAAAGACATTTTCAGTATAAGCAAACAGAGATTACAGGGTTACATAACTGAACTGTTTAAAATTATGAAGGGATATTAGTACATAGGATCCCAGCAGTTACTTTGAAATAAATTCTTCAACAAGAATACAGAGACAAATAGAAACTTGAGACCAAAGTTTAACCAAACATTAGGAAGTTTTTTTTTCACACAGATAACCACAGGCAAATGCAATAAATTTCCTGAAAGTGTGGTAGACAGTAAGACTTTAGGGACCATTATGATGTTATTTATCACTAGGGAGCTTCGCTCGCCAATACCCACCGACCCGAAACCCCCAAAAGGCCTACATTAAGTGCCAGCCACTTCTTGTCTCTGCTGCTCACATATGTGGATTTCAATTTCACCAAACAATAAATCTTTTAATTCTCGCAGATACGCATCTATATTGGGAATAAACACTACTTTTCCCTGATGGCAACATGAATTAGACAATCTACAAGTCTCCAACTTTAATTTAAAAGCTGAACAATATATTCAATCTCTTTTTGCTGTTCCGTTATTTCACCGAGTAATAATTTTGATTTTTTTGCACTAATGTGATCTTTACTATGAATTTTTGAGACTTTTGAATTTTAGTACTTTAATTTTCTCTAACCTGCTCTGCATGTGTATCGCGCTAACATTTTTAAATTCTTTACGACATTCTACTTTGACATCTACTCTTTGTCTTTTATTTCCGGCCGTGGTTAAATCTCTTGGGACAAAGACTTGTCTCACGGGACGTGAAAATATCTCTCTGAAAAAGTCATGTCTCATCCCAGGATTTTTTTATTATAATAGAGTGATATTATTTTGGACAAATTAAGTGGGCAGGATTGGTAAGCTTAATGAGATGACTTAACTCTTCTCATGAAAATTGTTCAAACATAGCACTATCAGGAGATTAAAAACAAATCTAAGTAAAATAAAAGGCTTCCATTTATATGACAATCTATGTAGAATTTGAGTATTCTTTGTCTTCCCTTTCATCATGTTCAAATGGTAGGAAAACTGAGTTCCCACACAAGTGCAGTGTATTTTTTATGCATACATACATACACACTGTGTGTGTATGTATATATATATATATATATATATATATATATATATATATATATATATATATATATATATATATATATATATATATATATATATATATAAACTGCTCAAAAAAATTAAAGGAACACTTTGAAAACACATCAGATCTCAATGGTAAAAAGACTATGGGTAATGTGTTATGAACGAAAGGATGCCACATCGTTTGATGGAAATGAAAATGATCAACCTACAGAGCCCTGAATTCAAAGATGCCCCAAAAATCAGAGTAAAAAAATTATGTGGCAGGCTAGTTCATTTTGACAAAATTTAATTGCAGCAACTCAAAATTTATGCAGCACTTTGTATGGCCCCTGTGTTCTTGTATACATGCCTGACAACATCGGTGCATGCTTCTAATGAGATGACAGATGGTGTTGTGGGGGATCTCCTCCCAGATCTGGACCAGGGCATCACTGAGCTCCTGGACAGTCTGAGGTGCAACCTGGTGGCATTGGATGGACCAAAACATACTGTCCCAGAGGTGTTCTATTGGATTTAGGTCAGGAAAGTGTGGTGGCCAGTCAAAAGTATCAATTCCTTTATCCTCCAGGAACTGCCTGCATACTCTCACCACATGAGGCCAGGAATTGTCGCGCACCAGGAGCCACTGTGCCAGCATAGGGTCTGACAATGGGTCCAAGGATTTCATCCTGATACCTAATGGCAGCCAAGGTGCCTTTGTCAAGCCTGTAGCGGTCTGTGTGACCCTCTAAGGATATGCCTCCCCAGACAATCATTAACCCACCACCAAACTGTTCATGCTGAATGATGTTACAGGCAGCATAATGTTCTCCATGGCTTCTCCAGACCCTTTCACTTCTGTCACATGCTCAGGGTGAACCTGCTCTCATCTGTAAAAAGCACAGGGCACCAGTGGTGCATCTGCCAATTCTGGTATTCTATGGCGAATGCCAATCGAGCTGCATGCTGCTGGGCAGTGAGTTCAGGGCCCATTAGAGGACATGGGGCCCTTGGGTCACCCTCATGAAGTCTTTCTGGTTGTTTGGTCAGAGACATTCACACCAGTGGCCTGCTGGAGGTCATTTTGTAGGGCTCTGGCAGTGTTCATCCTGTTCCTCCTTGCCCAAAGGAGCAGATACTGGTCCTGCTGATGGGTTATGGACCTTCTATGGCCCTCTCCAGCTCTCCTAGAGTAACTGCTTGTCTCCTCCATGCCCTTGAGACTGTGCAGGGAGACACAGCAGACCTTCTGGCAATGACACGTATTGATGTGCCATCCTGGAGAAGTTGGACTACCTGTGCAACCTCTGTAAGGTCCAGGTATCGCCTCATGCTACCAGTAGTGACACTGACTGTCGCCAAATGCAAAACTAGTGAAGAAACAGTCAGAAAAGATGAGGAGGGAAAAATGTCAGTGGCCTCCACCTGTTAAACCATTCCTGTTTTGGGGGTCATCTCATTGTTGCCCCTCTAGTGCATCTGTTGTTAATTTCATTAACACCACAGCAGCTGAAACTGATTAACCACCCCCTCAGCTACTTAACTGACCAGATTAATATCCCATAAGTTTCATTGACTTTATGGTATACTCTGATTAAAAAGTTTTCCTTTAATTCTTTTGAGCAGTATATATATATATATATATATATATATATATATATAAGCTGCCCCCTGTGGCTCTGCCCACTTAGTAGAGAAACAGGACAAAACAAAAATCAATCAACAAGTTAAGTAGAGGCAAGCTGTGCCCTCATACACAGCAAGAGGTAGAGCAACTTGAACTGAGGCTGGAGCGTGAAGGCAGACTCTGCCTCGGATTAGCACAAATAAATCGTAAGCAAACTATGCCACTTGAGCTAATCTGTTAAGTTTTTCTTGTGTGAAAGGCGGACAGACATACAGACAGATGTTGGACTTTATATATATTTATATACTAACAAAATACACTCGCTTCGCAGCGGTGAAGTACTGCCTTAAAATTTTTATTAAGAAGAAAAGTAAACCTTTTTAAACTGAGGGAAAATATACCAATAATTATTAGTTAAGGAGCTTACTCTTGAGCATGCAACGTACAGTTGGCCATGTGAAAAGCAATCTTGCCTCAAATCTCACAGCTTGAATTGCTGCCGTCATAATCGGTTTGAGTTTCATGGTTTGTTTCAATTCTGTTAGTATTTGCAGGACTTATTGTGTTGAAGTGACACTGGGCATCTGTCAAGCGTTGTAAGCATATAACCGGTTTCATCGATAACTTCGCATCCAGCTTTTGAGAGTTTAAACATTCGTAAACATCAAAGTGTCCACTACTCAAATCGTCACCTGTGAATCTAAGATGTTTAAGAGGCATTGGCGGTTGTCCAAAGGTGTAAAATATTTGGACATTTCGGTACACTTGAAAGTGACAACCGAACAATTCAGCGGAAGTCATCAACTCACATGCAGAACCATAGGTGAAGGGCTTAAGCATTTCACTCTTATAGTGCTCTAGTGTAGTATAATTATCTCCTGCACCGTCATCAGTCCACACCTTGAACCTGTCCCAGTCATTCAATACATAAGACACAATGTTCCTCCGGATATCAAGAGTGAGCCTGAAATGGCCATGCAATATGTAACACAGAGAATGGAAAAGGCAGGCACCATCTCCGGGCATGGAAACCACTCAGTAAGTGACAGTTCTTTGATCGATGGTGATCACCTCGACAGACATGTTAATAGGGGTACAGTTGGAACAATAAAGGAAATGGGTACCTGAACAATGTAAACAAAGTCTAAAATACCTATACAATAACTATAATCGTAATAAACGAACAACAAAATAGCGGAGAAGCCGTGGATTAAATAAAAAGGCTGCAGTTATCAGCAGGGAGACGTGAATACCGTGGTGAAGCAAGGAAGGGAATGAAGAGACCAGAGCGACGGATGGCCTTATATAGGCAGGCAGCCAACAATGTGGGAGGCGTGGGGATTGGGGACCCAATGCCGCCTCACACGGCGACCGAGCTGCAGGCTATGGATGTACAGGTATATATGTACGCAAGTAGGATTCAGTTAGCGCTGGGAACCCGCATACCAAATTTCTTGAAGATGGGCCCATAGGTAACAAAGACCGTTGGAAAGTTCAATATGGCAGCCGACAGTGGCGTCATACCACCGATAAAAGTACGTACATCGGTTTCGGTTAGCGCAGGGAAGTCACCTACCAAATTTCGTGAAGATGGGGCCATAAATAAGAAAGTTTAACATGGCGGACGTTGTTGACCGTTACGCGTAGAATTTCTAAATGAAACCTGCTTAACTTTTGTAAGTAAGCTGTAAGGAATGAGCCTGCCAAATTTCAGCCTTCTACCTACACGGGAAGTTGGAGGATTAGTGATGAATGAGTCAGTGAGGGCAATAAAGACCGTTGGAAAGTTCAATATGGCGTCCGACAGTGGCATCATACCATCGAAATAAGTACGTACATCGGTTTTGGCTAACGCAGGGAAGCCGCCTACCAAATTTCGTGAAGATGGGGCCATAAATAAGAAAGTTTAACATGGCGGACGTTGTTGACCGTGTTATGCGTTATGACCGTTACGCATAGAATTTCAAAATGAAACCTGCTTAACGTCTGTAAGTAACCTGTAAGGAATGAGCCTGCCAAATTTCAGCCTTCCGCCAACACGGGTAGTTGGAGAATCAGTGATGAGTGAGTGAGTCCGTGAGGGCTTTGCCTTTTATTAGTATACTGGCAAAATACCCGCACTTCGCAGCGGAGAAATAGAGCGTTAAAGAAGTTATGAAAAAGAAAAGGAAACATTTTAAAAATAACGTAACATGATTGTCAATGTAATTGTTTTGTCACTGTTATGAGTGTTGCTGTCATCAAGGATTTGATTATCATTATTTCTTTCAATCAGGTTCGTATTTGGAGGATGTGTTGTGTACACTCTGTGTTTGTCAACCGTTGTAAAGATAACAGGTTTCATTCATCAAAGTGCTCACTACCCAAATCGGTACTCAGTGAAAAAAGCACACGGTGAAAAAAAGTCAATGTCCAGCTAAAGGAAGACAGTGCAAACGAAGATGAGATGGTCAGGAATAGAATAGTGTTTGGCACAAACTCAGCGAATGTGCAAGAGAAACTTTTAAGTGCCGGGTCTGAGCTAACATTAAATAAAGCCATGGACATCACAAGATCGCACGAGATAGCACAACCACAGCTGAGAACCTTCGATGTATGTACTCTAAGCGGCTCACGTGAACCGACTGTGAACGCAGTACGCACACAAAAAGCAAGAGCTCCAAAGAGCGCTGAACAAAAAACACATTACAAAATTGAGAAGGCAGCAAAAGATTATGAAGCGTGTGACGCATACAAGCATATTCATAAGTGCAGGTACTGCGGAAGCACACAGTGGAAAAAGTCAGTGTCCAGCTAAAGGAAGACAGTGTAAAAAATGTGGTAAACTGAAACACTGAATGGGAAAGGTAAACCTGTGCATGCAGTGTGTGATGTCTCAGATAAAGAGGAAGACAAGCTGTTTATTGATGCAGTAAGAAAGGAACAATCGTCTGAATCTGAACAAGCCTTTGTAGACATATCAATAGGAAAGCAAGTTATAAAGCTTAAGTTTAAATTAATTAAGTTCATAGACACGCTGCCACTAAATATTTGCAAGCAAATCCACAACTTAATACCAGGAATGCCTGTTAAACATCTTAGATTCACGAATACCGATTTGGGTAGTAAACACTTCGATGAATGAAACCTGTTATCTTTACAACGGTTGACAAACACGGAATATAACTTGAACACAACACATCCTCCAAATACGAACCTGATTGAAAGAAATAATGATAATCAAATCCTTGATGACAGCAACACTCATGACAGTGACAAAACAATTACACTGACAATCATGTTATGTTATTTTTAAAATGTTTCCTTTACTTTTTCATAACTTCTTCTCCCCCTGCAAAGCGCGGGTATTTTGCTAGTATATATATATATATATATATATATATATATATATATATATATATAAAATATAAATATATATATATATAATATATATAAATAAATAAAAATATGATTAGCTAAATCATGCAACAGTCTCATGTGACATTTTTAAGTGATGTTTTCATGCAACACTCATTTTTCTCAAAATCATACATCATATAGTAAAGTTGTGTGTTAGGATTCGACGAATAAAGCCGATATACTGGCACACGCTTACAAATTGTAAAACTCCATAAATATTCACTTGCCAGTAAAATCATGACTGGCGATTATGGAATAGAAGTCTTATTCCTTCCAAGTATTAAGTTAGATACTGGTTATACCTGTACTTCAGCAAGCAGATTACAATTCGTCAATTTCTAATAGTTTTGGCATTTGCTATAACTGTAAATAAATGTCAGGGCCAGAGTTCTGACCATGTTGGAACTGTGAAAGGCTATTGTTTAGTCATGGACAGTTATACGAAGCACTATGAAGATTTTGTGAAAGAGGGATTAAAATGTATCAAATGTACTAAAATGTTATACAAATAACCTATTAAAACAACATGTACTTGTATTAGGTGAAACACAAAATGAGAGTATTGAGCTTTAAAGAATAAGTTTGACATTTTTCAAGTCAGTTATTTCTTCACAATCACATATATATTAATTTGCCATATAAATTTGTGTACTAAAGTGAAATGTTTGTTTAATTCTTTTTAAAAATTCTTGTCGGTTCTTGCAGATTTCAATGGGGCTAATGGTTACATAAGTCTATAAACAGAATTAAATAAAAAGACAACTCGTAGAGTATCCCCAAAAATGTAATCTATTTGGCACTTATAATTACACAATCATAAAAGTGCTACTTTTATCCGCACACACATTTTAAGAACATGTATAAACACACGGGAAATCCAGTTACCTTATATGCTTACCAAGTAATTAAACTGTCCCATTCTCTCAACTTTTTAATTCATGAAAGACAGTAAGATTTCATCCAATATTATTTATTGTGCACACATCAAACAATTACAGTGATCTCTCGCTATATCACGCTTCGACTTTCGTGGCTTCACTCCATCGCGGTTTTTAAATGTAAGCATATCTAAATATATATCACAGATTTTTCGCTGGTTTGCTGATTTCTGCGGACAATGTGTCTTTTAATTTATGGTACATGCTTCCTCAGTTTGTTTGCCCAGTTGATTTCATATAAGGGATGCTATTGACGGATGGCTTAGAAGCTACCCAATCAGAGCATGTATTACATGTTAAATAAAACTCCTCAATGATATATGATGTGCTTCCCGCACAGTGCTTGATAGTTTGCTTTTTTCTGTCTCTCTCACTCTCTCTGCCTGACGGAGGAGGTGTGAGCAGAGGGGCTGTTTGCACAGAGGCTGTTTGCCTAGAGGATACGGACGCTCCTCTACAAAATGCCGCTTTATCGTGCTGCTTCGGCATACTTAAAAGCACAAAAGCATGTATTGATTTTTTGATTGTTTGCTTTACTCTCGTGCTCTCTCTCTCGCTGTCTCTCTGACATTCTCTGCCCCTGATGTTTACTTCTTTGAAGAGGAAGATATGTTTGCATTCTTTTAATTGTGAGAAAGAACTGTCATCTCTGTCTTGTCATGGAGCACAGTTTAAACTTTTGACTAAAGGGTGTTATTTCATGTCTAGGGGGCTCTAATAATGTTAACAGTGTGGGAGAGTTTTATATATAAAAATAACCATACAAACATATGGTTTCTACTTTTCGGATTTTCATCTATTGCGGGGGGTTCTGGAACCCCCGCGATCGAGGAGGGATTAATGTAATCCCAATTACAGTTTACTTAATATAAAGTATGGTAAAAATTAGAGTACTTTAATTAGGAAATTAAATAACCCTAATAAGTTTTACTTCATAAAATAAGGTTTTTTTTTTTTTTTATTCTCTTTCAGGAATTGCAATTCCCATTCCAATCAAAGGCATTCAAGACCAAACAAACACAATAACGACTAATCTTACCTGTATACTAAAAACAGATCGCTTTCGAGAGTTCATTATTTTTGGTTCTACAGCAGCATTCTTTGTTCCCTTGGGCATTATGATGGTCATTTATCTTCTAACTATCCAAGCACTAAAAAAGAAGGCTTATTTACTCAAGTCTAAGACATCACAGAGGTGCATGTGGTCAACGGTTTCCACGGTTTTCCAAAGGGAGTTGCCAGGAGGCTCATCACTGGAAAAGTCAGACATGCTTGATGGGAATAAAAAACAAATGGCTCACCTCTGTACTGGTGCTAGTGCTGATGGAGAAGCAAATTCCATTCCAAGTATTAATACTACATGTGAGGAAGAAATACCTATTAGAAGAATGTCTGCCATGGGTAAGAAGTCCATGCAGAATATAAGCAATGAGCAGAGGGCATCCAAAGTCCTGGGTATTGTGTTCTTTTTATTTGTTATCATGTGGTGCCCATTCTTCATAACAAATATGACCTCAGTACTATGTGCAACTTGCAATCAAGAGATTATAAGTAGACTCATGGAGATTTTTGTGTGGGTTGGCTATGTCTCTTCTGGCATCAATCCATTAGTCTATACACTTTTCAACAAGACCTTCCGTGAGGCATTTAGTCGCTACATTACATGCAATTACAGTGGGACAAAGCCACACAGACTGCATGGAAAGAGCAAGACCAGAATCTCTTTCCATTGTTCTGTAGCAGAGAATTCTAAGTTCTTAATGAAGCACAGTATGAGGAATGGAATCAGTAATAGGACTTATCAAGGGCCTCTGTGGCGAAAGCCTGTCCCTATTCAGTCCTCAGCAACTGTTCTTCTGGACACATTGCTCCTTAATGAACATGATAACAGCAAACATGAGGAGCAGGTGAGCTGTGTATAGATAATTTCTTTGGTAATCAAACAGCTCCCACTGATAACTGTTTTGGTAATTGCGCGAGTTTGGCCAGACTGTAGTTAGTTATTTGGTTCTGGATACATTTTAGAGGCATGGAGTTCAATTAACTCATTCTGACCATAGGTGTGATTAACGACTTTAAAATAAAATGTCTAGGTCTGGCTAAGCTTCTAAAATAAATGCACAGGTTTATGCTGTCAACAACAGGAATGAGTCAGGAGAACACTTTCTTTTTAAGCATTTCCCTATAGAAAACAGCTGATGCCAAGAAGGTGAAATATGAAAAAAAGAATGGGAAGTCTGGTACTGCTCTGAATCTGTGTTGTGAACCATGGAAGCTGATACTTTATTGAGCAAAATTGACTCTGGTTAATTTAACCAAGATCACACAGTGCAAACTAAATAAGGTGATGGGATTAGAAATTACATTTTAATTATAAAAATGAAAAATAAGGTGTAATCATTTAAATGTAATTATTTTCATATGTGATGATGGAAAGCATACATACTACAAGATTGGTACCAGGAACGCTTATAAAAAGTAGATTTTTTATTCACAACAAACACATTACTTGGGCAATTTTAAACTGGTGTTTTTTTTGTTTACACTTTAGCTATCTGATCATAGCTTTCATGTGCAATTCAATTTTGCCAAAAACCAATATACTGATATAATAACAAAACTTTCTGGTTTTAGTAATAAGAAGAAAAATGCATGTAGAAAGTATGGATAAATCATATACAAAACCTGACTGCTTAAAAAAAAACAAAAACTGACAAGGTCTCACTTGCTAGCCAATGGAGGTCTAAGATAATTGTGCTGAACATCTATAGTTAAAAAGAATAATTGCATGCAACCTTTTAACATCCCACAAGCAAAAGACAAGTGAGGTTTTGAGGACCATGCTTCAGTGATATACTCAAAAACAAAAGTTGCCACTAACATTACCTGCACGTTATGAGCTTTTTTTTCTTCAAAAAACTAGCAAGTACTTAGATTTCTTTGGTAATTTAAGTTTTTAATCATTTTCAAAAATAATAAATTTCATTAATATTTCTACGGACTTGTGTAATATTAAAACCGGCCATATTTGCCATTAGGGTAATTACAACTGGACTAATTACAAAGTAATGACATTTCTAACACAGACAATCACATACTTAAAAAAAGACAAAGAATGTATTTATTCAGCAGTCTACAGCTCATCTGAAAACCATAAGTGCGCAAATGTAATTAGTCAGAGGTTTTCTTGCAAAACACTCTATTGTCAATTTTCTCACTCAGGAATTTACTTTTGCCAGCAGACAGCAACTTTCCCCTTCCTTCTGGCATGGAATTGAAGAATCAATGCTGGGTAGAGTGTTAACACAAAACAGTTTCAAAAAGGCATTCCACAAATTTGGCCCATTGCATTTTAAAAATAAGGGATGCAATTTTGACCACATTTCATATTTAAAAGTCAACAAATGCTTATTATTTAATAACTATAAATAATAAAAAAGACACAGCTTATTAACAGTGAAAATCATGTAAAGATTAATTTCAAAAAGCAGTTTCTATTTACGTAAAAATGTGCTGCACATCATCTCCCAACATTACTAAAGGTGTTACGTGTAGCAGCATACTTATAAGTTAAAGAGTCAGTTACATGGACAGCTTGTTTACTATCAGGGCTCCAATATACTTTGATAATATGAGATGTACATGTCTACACATTGTCATAAAAAAATAATGGATAAACAATATAATATACTTAAGCAGTTGTTGTGCAGTTGGCACATGCTACTCTCTGATGTACCTCAAAAGTATCCTTGTATACAAGCATAGTCTACAATACAATTTGTATTGTGATTAAGGCTTTCAAATACAATATTCCCATGACTTGAAATATTCATAAAAAAAAATGTACTTAATTAATTACGAGATGTTCATAAATAAAAAAATAAATACAAATCTGTGCACAAATAAACATTTTAAAATAAGATTTTTAAGCTTTTTTAATTAAAATATTTAAATTTTAACATAAAATATTTGCTCAGCAGTAACTAAGATTTCTTGTATGTGGATGAGCATATGCAAGTAAGAATTCCACTGCACACTATACATACGACAAAGAGTATAAAGTTACTTAAGTGCAAGATTTAAATGAAACTTTGTTTTCTAATATAACATCAAACATTGTTCCCACAACAGCTTGTATTTAATTGATTTGAAAACATGCCTGTAAATGAAGCAGTGCATCTCTGAAACAATGTTGTGATTGTCCGTACATGTCAGAAAATTCAACTCACTACCAAATACTGTGATCTCTGTGTAGTGCACAAACAACTTTCACATCATTACACGTTATGTATAAATGCTTCACTGTAAATCCCATGCTTTTGACCAAAGACATTTTCGTTTGCCTTTGGGTTTATTGCTATTACGTGTTAATGATATAAAACACACAATATAAGACCATGTTTTATATTGACAATATTCAGCATTGCAAATTTCGATACTACTTGTGTGATTTGCAGCACATTTGTATTCAACAAAGACACAAAAAAAATGGAGACACACTGCACAAAATCTGTGTATTCAATTGTGGATTAATGACAAACTGAACAAACAAAATGTTCCTCATTCTAGCAGCTAAGAGGAATAGCCTCTCTGCTAACCCTGATGTTCTGGTAATGCTCCGGATGACTCTTACAATGTCTAGGATGCATGTTGAATGAATCAAAGACTGCAATGTGCAACTTACAAAGAAATGTTGCACTCATTGGGGTGACTGAAATAGCAGACTACAAAATCCTCACGATTTGCTAAACATCTCTGCAGTAATGCGAGTAACAGTAGGGAGGCATTAGATCAAACAATGATGCAGACAGAAAGAAAAGTAGCCTCATCATTCTTTTCTTACCTGTCACGGCTGGCAAAAAATATCAACACAGAAAAAATCACTTACAGAATTGAATATTATTCATGAATTACCTATTGTAAGTTAGTTTCAAAATAGATGGCTGGATGAATGCTTAACTACATAATAAGTATGCCTTATAGAAAGCAGAATCAATGTTGTGTATTCCACAAGACCCCTAAACAGCATCTACTTCCCCCAGTTTATTAATACATTATGTTAGAACAAAACCTTAAATAACTTTAGAAATAAAAAGAAAATAAGTACATCAAGTTTTGAAAGGTGTAAATGGATTTAAGCTATATTTAACATCACTGGTCGTAACGTGTATTACCAATTTTGCAAAAGTGATACCATTTATCATAACTGTTCTCATTTGACACAGAGTTGGTGTGAAAACTTTTTTTTTCTTCAAAATTTTCAAATTCAGAGGATATTTCTAAACACCAAGAACCAAGAGCATTTACTGCAGATACTAATAGCAGTTCAGATATCACTTGACCTACTTATTGTATTGTTTAATATCTCAAGAGTGAAGGATTATGTTTCTATAAATATGTAACAGACAGCAACTTCTTTGGTGAGGTAATACGGGTTAGAAGTTTAACTTGAAAGTTTTTAATGCTAAAGAATTGTTATTGTCAAAAGCATTGTCAGATGATTATCTATTTCTTAAACAATTCAGGTATAATATGAAACATGTTTATTTTAATAGCAAGAGACTATTTTTGCAAGGATGACCATTTTAAGCACCAAAGATAAAAAGCAAGCAATATGCATTCCTGTACTTAATGTTAAATCTTCCTGTAAAATGCAACACATTAAGAAAAAGAAGCAAAGCAGCCTGCATTGCATCTGTATACATTCTTAAAAAAGCTTCACTTACATCTAACAAGTGAACATTGCAAACAAGTTGAGAAAAGGACAATAAGAATTGAATCAATTAGGCATTGTCTGACTAACTTAGGTCAAGAATTTACATGGAATAATAATGTAGATTAAGCAATTAAGTTATTTTGCACTGGAAATTTAATTTGCCTTCCCTGATGCAGAATTACTTTGAGACATGTTGGTCATTTCAACATGTATGATTTTTTTTTTATTTATTTGCCCCAGAAACTTGTGTTCCTAAGTGAAGCATTAGTTCTAAATAAACTGGCTTACAATAGTGGCATATGGGGAACTAAGGGTACTGTTAAACAAAGACATTAAAACTTGCCAATTTCACAAGCTGAAGATGTTCTCAAGTATTGATTCAGATTTTGCACATATACTGGAAAACTGCTTATCTATGCTACTCTCTCCAAAATTCTATGAAGCTCCACTATTTTGAACATAGTCTAGCTATGCTCTTCACTATTCCCTGACTCCATACCAAGAAATCTATAATTATCAATGGGAAAGTTGTTTTGTTAAAGGTGCAGTTGCAATCAAACTTTCATATCTGGCTATACTTTCACTCACATGTGGTCCATGGTAATACCTTCATTTTACACCCCACCTCCCTGAACTAATCCATACCATTATCCAACCTGAACAGTCTTTATGCTCCAAGACCAATGGACTTCAGCAGAAGGAATGCTTCCTTTGTACTTGTATCTTAACAGGTAAGTGCTCTCTACCTGATCACTCCGCCCACCCCCTGACGATGCCCAGACAGCCAGGGAACACTAATTCAAAATCCAAACATTTGACTTAATTTAAACATTTTCCCCTGTTAAGCGCAATGGAATTTTTACAGAATGGTTTATTTAACAATATTTGAGTAAAAACATGTGTTTGGGATGTTATCAGCAAATGACTCAATACTTGACATTTAGATTGCATGACATGACTAATTTTTTTCACATATGTACTCTTCATCAGGATTAAAATATTGGTCCAGCTCAAATTTATAAAATGACTTAAATTATCTGAGATGTTGTTTTGCTTGTTAGCTTCCTGACTATGTAAACATAGTACTTATTTTTTTTTCATTCACTCCATGCACTATCAACATCATCGATAGATGTTTGACAGGTAGATGGATGGACAGATAAGATAGAACTTTATTTGCTTATTTATTATCAGTGGAAAATTTGGCTTTCTACAGAAGCACTTTAAATAAATAAATATCTAAACAGATTAACAAATAAATACAGTAATCCCTCTCTATATAACGCTTCGACTTTCGCAGATTTTAAATGTAAGCACATCTAAATATATATCACGGATTTTTCGCTGGTTCGCGGATTTCTGCGGACAATGGGTCTTTTAACTTATGCTACATGCTTCCTCAGTTTGTTTGCCCAGTTGATTCCATACAAGGGACGCTACTGGCAGATGGCTGAGAAGCTACCCAATCAGAGCACGTATTACATAATAAATAAAACTCCTCAATGATATATGATGTGCTTCCCGCGCGGTGCTTGATTGTTTGCTTTTATTTGCCTCTCTCAATCTCTCTGCGCCTGCCTAGAGGATACGGACGCTCCTCAAAAAATGCCGCTTTATCATGGTGCTTCGGCATACTTAAAAGCACGTATTGATTTTTTGATTGTTTGCTTTTCTCGCGCGCGCTCTCTCTCTCTCTGACATTCTCTGCTCCTGACACGCATTCTTTGAAAAGGAGGATATGTTTGCATTCTTTTAATTGTGAGAAAGAACTGTCATATCTGTCTTGTCATTAAGCACAGTTTAAACTTTTGACTAAAGGGTGTTATTTCATGTCTAGAGGGCTCTAATAATGTTAACAGTGTGGGAGAGTTTATAAGGGCTTAAAATATATAAAACTAACCATACAAACATATGATTTCTATTTCGCGGATTTTCATCTATTGCGGTGGTTTCTGGAACGCAACCCCCGCGATCGAGGAAGGATTACTGTATATATTTACATACACTAGGGTCTGTACACACACAAAAATGACTAAAAAATTTTAAAGAAAGGAAACTTCCTCAGTGAGGAATTATGCAGACATACTGCGGTTGGTATTAAGGAAACCCAGTAGTGTTTCTTGAAACACTTCTGCTGAATAATTTGTGGCTGAACGTACTCCGTTTGTTACAGAGATAGATGTGCAGAGCTGTTCATAATGACACTCAGAAGTCTTGTTTTAATTCTCCTCTTTGCATCCCATAACTAAGTCTGTTCTTTCAACTAGCTTATTTATTTGGTAGGCTCCTCTTGAAGTGGTGCCACCAGCTGTAGAAGTACCTATACATGCAACTTAGTATTGTTTGTATGGCAAGACAGGCATTGCTGAGAAAGGGGAAGTGATTGCCTAAAACGAAAAAGCACGCAATGTAAGTTTGACAGCAAGCCAAAAAGACGCTAAAACTCAACACCAAATCATAAGCACAACAGACACCCAAACAAAAGTGTAATTTTACACAGAAAAAGTGCAATTACCTGTGTGATCAACTTGGATACAATGATTAGCTAGTCAAATGTACTCTGTACAGCTGGCACGTACATCAGTAGCAATTAAAAACATTAGGATGTGACAACCAGGGTAAGGATACTGATATACAATTCCTGACCTGGGGTGTCAGCTGACAAGAATGAGCGACCAGGGATGGAGTAAGAGAAACTTAGACTGAAAAAAGGACTTTTCAAAAACAGGATTCTGTTTTATTACAGCAGCGTCCAAACTACTTACAAACAAATGTCTTTCAAAAATATTTACAAAGTCCAATGCAAAGACACTTTCAAAACAAAATAAAATTATTTCAGGTGCTACTTATAATATTTATAGTGACTTCCAAAACAAAAGTGAAGAAAAAAACAACAAAAAGAAAAACTTTTTCCTCCACCTTCGTCCAGATACAAAGCAGTTCACAAACGACAGGCTGAAAAATTAATTTTAAAAAATAAAACAAAAAAGAAAAACTAAGCACCTACTACATGCACAAACGTCAGTACATATCTCTGCTACTAAACTAAGCAAATCAGTAGCTCAGATCTACTAAGCGAGCCCTTTCGTCCTTCCAATCCTTATTTACATTACCCTTGGACTTCCAATAAACTGTCATGTTGGGATGTGCACCATACGTCAACACCTGCTCAGGTGCAGTCCACCCTATTTAAACGTTCCTGCACTCGCATACCCATCTGTCTTGGTAGCGTGATGGCAACCAGTTTAGCCTCTGTCAGGTGAGTGCTGTGTACTTCCTCTCACTTTCATTTACATTCTTTGCCACACATGTGAATTCCCTTTGCCAGCTACTTTGAAACTAAGCTCTCTATCCCTCTGACCTGATCCTCTGATTTCAAATATAACATTTTCGGCCCCTCTCCTGCAACAGAGTTGGCTAGTTTCAGTCCTACAGCTTACTCTCAGAGCACCTGTAGGTCTCCAGGCAGCCCTTTGAGCAGTGGCTTAGCTAGCTTGCTGAAGGCCCCTGTGCAGCGCCCTGAGTTGGGCCCATCCTGTCTAGCATAACTCTTAGAATTTATTCGCAACTAGATCCTAGGGGCCGGCTGGGCAATGGCGCCCGCGAACGCATCACTATCAGATCACACACTGGAGACAAACAATCCATCTCTATAAATGTAATTTGTAATAACTTTTTAAATTGCTTTATTACAGACGCTGTAAGTTAGCAAAAATAAAATAAATTGTGGGAATGGAATGTGGCAGTAGTAGTAGTAGTACATATATATATGTAAATTGTGGACCCGTTCACTATTCTTATTGAAGAATTTCATCCAGAAGGGTTATCAACAGAAGAAATGAGTACACGAGCAATCCTAGCACTGAGAAATGAAGTCAAATAAATAAACACGAAAACTGTTGAACGGTTACACGGCAAATTGGTTAAATGCTTATCAACAGACTATGCTGAAAACAATTGGTGGTGATTGTGGGGAAGATGAAAACATCAGCTTATAATATCCCGTGGAATACAACCGTTAACACTGTCAGGTCTTCCACCGGCCGAATTACTGTTGAAAAAAGGATGTATCGTAATGTTATTGCGTAGTGATGGGCTATGCAATAGGACAAGATTAGTTGTATTCAAAATTGTATTCAAAATACATACACACTACTGGTGGAAAGTTTCATAACACCACTGTTTTTCCAGTTTTTCTTCAAATTTAATCAGATGAAATACAATGAATGACCTAAAATGGTGAAAAGGTAAGCAGCAAACTACCGGAGGATTAACTTTAAAGTTTAGGTTAGCAAAAACTGAAAACAAATATCAGAATATTACAAATAGGCCTTCTTTAGGTAACAACTAATAGGTTACAACCTACAGACGTTCTGCAGCAATCAAAGTAAATTAAGTCTTTCAAGTTGACGCAAACAATTTGCACAGGTGTCCCAACTTCTGCTGATTACTTAAAAACCCTCAGTCTTAAAATAGAGTTGGAGAAGACTCTGTCACTATACCCTCTGAAGTACTACTTGGATAATACTCCATTGATAATGGCAAGAAAACGGCAATTAATAAACGAAATGACACAGATCATTATTACCCATTAGAAGTTTAGGCCTTTCATTTAGAGAAACTGCCCAAAAAAAAAAAAATCAAAGTGTTAGTGAGTACTTTATACTACAGAATCCAAAGGCACAACTTCAGGCTGGAAATTTAACAGGTTATACACGTCACTGACTCCCAAGCACATCAATATGCTTAAATTCCTACACAAAAAAAGCACATACCCTGTTTCAGTAATATAGAAGGACAGAATGTAAAACAATCTGTTTTAAAATTAAAAAACTCTTATCAAATAAGATATAAATAAAATTATTAATTTCTGGGATGGTAAGTATATTAATCCCTGAAAGGGAACCACATCAGACACCTGAAAGCATGGAACAGCACAGTGGGTGATGCCAACTTCCAGTCACAAAAGCTGGTGGTTGTTAGGGTGTATTAACAGTTATGAAGAACTAAAGAGAGTGCTGTGCTCTAAGAACAGCAGCTCCACCATAAAGCTTTGGTGAAGTAGGTGAACGTGCCATGTTCCATTTAGCCAGTTGTTACCCTTGTTACAAAATGGGCTATAAAGCATACAAATGGTGCTAGTGGTGGTAGTACTATTACTATGGTCCCATTATCCAAGTATGGAAAAATTCTTACTTGAATGTCCAACCAGCATGCAACAATTGGCCATTCTACGACACCACGATGAACAAAAATATTATCATCTATCATGTATACATAATGTTTGTAGTTTATTAAAATATATGTAAGAAACAAACAGCTAAAAAAAAAAAAAAAGACTAAATAGAAGTGAAGGACAATAATATAAACTAGGGTTGCCTACAACCTACATTACGAATGTATTTCCAGTTCACTCTGGCTTTTGACAACTGAGCCTTGTAGGCTACCAATGGGAACTGTAGCCCTGTTTCTACCCACTCACAGGTATTAATAAGATGGCAACTTCCATGCTTATCTGACAAGGACAACAACCTAAGTGACACCTGGACATACTTTGTCTTTATGCCAATAAGAATGGAAAACCACAAGATAACATGCAAACCAGTATGTAAGTTTTGCTACCACACAATACCAACTAGAGGGGATAACATAACCAATTTAGTAAAACACTTAAAGAACTGACACATGAATCAATACAAAGAATTTTGAGAGGTATGTACCTTTTCTAAATTATGAAAAAATTTAATGTATGGCCTTTATCAACATCATACTGTGGAATAGTTTATGTTGTAGATATGACTAAACTCGTATTTCAACCTATTGTTTATCAAGTCTAATTGTTTTTTGTCTCTTCCAAAAACTGTTTTTTGTCACTACTCTGTCTACATGTCCTGCTGACTGTAAAGATGTGAATATTTTGTTAGCAGTCTTCAGATACTTCTGGTAAAATCCCAGATGCATTCAGGTCATGTAAGAAATACAATCTTATGTGGCCTTAGTCTTCCATACCACATACACAGACTATATAAGATACAATCCCTGAAGATGATACCCAGGGCAATCCTAATCACAGATCTAAACCACCTTTACTAGTTTTTCTAGATCCAGAGATGCTACTGTGTTGTTAAGCTACATATTGTATCACGGAAAATAAGCCCAGCAACCTTACACAGAAGCCTTAATTTGGCCACTATGCAGAACTCATGGCCGCAGATGACAATGTAGGCTTAACAGTAACTATAAAGCCTTACCAAAACTATCTGGATCCACAGTTCCACATAAAATGAAAGAAACGAAAAAAAAAACCCAACACAAGGCATATTGTCTCCTACTTATTGATATTGTAAATCATTACCTACTTATTTGTCCTTCTCTCAATCACCACAACACTAGTTCATTTAACACTGCCTGGACATACAATGTATGTTCTCCTCTGTATGAACCAGCTGCTTATCCAACATATGCTCTAAGCAAGACACTGTTTCTGGCAAGTAAATGACCAATTGAGAGATGCTAAATTTCATCCTTACCACACCGTACACCTTTGTATGCTGGATCTCCATGCAGCATTGGCTTAGGAAGCCCATATTCATTTAACATCTTACACAACATATACGGTCATAAGGTTTCGCCAAGTCTACAAAGTACACATAGACTAGATTTGCTAACTCGAAAACAACACACATTTCCATTAAGGAATAAATATGACTTACTGTTTAACATTAAGTTATAACATCCCAAAACTGAAACATGGTTATCAGAGGTGCAGAGACGTGTTAGCAAAAAAAATTCTCACAATATCAAGTGCATTCAGCATTTCTTTTCAGATCTCATCCACAACTGTTGCCTTGCCAACAATGAGTACAAAAACACTCATGGCACAAATTTTTCAAATTAAATGTATATTGACTTGGTTTAGAAGTTCTCTGAAGTGCTCCTTCCACTCTAAAGCAATGACCACAGTCAACTTCACAATTCCCCATGATTGCGAAGTACAGCTTGAATGACTTTCTACCAATAACCTTTGAATGGTCTGCCAAAACCTATTCTGAAGCTAAATGATAATTACTCTTTTATTGACTTCACCACTTATCTTACAGCTCTTATTGCATAATGGCTCCAGCAGTTGCTACCATGACAGGCACAGACCACAACTCTTTTATTGTTTACAGTTTTTTTAGGAAACTTCCACACACTGAATAAATGGGCCCATTCATTTCCCTTTCCTATGAGGAAGAGACACATCTTCCACATTTGAACTCACCTTAAAAGAATCACCCATTAACTGTTTAATGTACACTCACTAGCTGTGTGAGTTATCCAGGTTTATATGGCAGATACTCCAACTAAGTGACCTAGCTTAAGCATTAAGCTATCCTTGGTAAAATGTCAATTATCAAATTTTAGCTGTGTCATTTGTTTGGAGGCAATGTCTCCTGGACAATCTTGGAAAGACAGATGCTGAGCTATCAAAAACCGAGATGCATACTCCTTTAAAAGGCATACAAAATTACAGTCTGGTTGAAGTCAATTATCTGAAATTGCAGAATATCAAAGGAGGAGATCAAAAATGTGTTTTACATTAAAGGTTTCACAAAATTATTGGGTGTGGGGAAATCACATAACTGGTCAATGTCTGTTGAAAGCTTGGACTCTATCGTTCCAACCCAACAAGAAGCTCCTTTTTGGAATTTTGACCCTAAACATTTTTTTTTTCAAAAACATTCCCATAAAAATAAGAAAATCAGACATGAGAGGGCTAATGATGAAATCACTGTATTAAAAATGAATTCTACAGATAAGGAAGAGCTCCTGGAAAACAAAAGAATTGTGGGCCTCTATGCAGGTTCAGAGAATAGTAACCAGACTGCTTTTCTTGTCAAAGTGAGGCACAACTCTTTCTGAACGTTTGCTTTCAAGACAATTAAGCACATACTAGCCAATCCACGGCATAGCATATGCCACCTAATTATTTATTGATTGATGTGTGAATACTTCCTGAAAGACACAGTTGTCCAAATGGGGAGGGTTTGAGGATACAACTGTCAGTGAATGAAAAGATGGAACTCTGGAGAGAGCAACATACAATTGTCCGTGACTGAAAAAAGGTTTTGGCAGATATAGGCATATCTTTTTGAAAGTTTGGCCCTGTGCCTTATTAATTGTCATTGCAAATGCCAATCTAACAGGAAATTGTCTGCGTGTAAAATAAAAGGCAAATTTGAATCTGATGGGGTCAGGGAAATCAGGACAGTTTGTGAGGTAGCAGATGTGATAGTCTTACACTTCAGTACATTGCGGTGAATGCTGGTAACAGAAAGTCTAGTGCCATTACAGAGACCTTTTGCTGGCATGAGGTTCCTGAGAAGCATGATGACTGAACCAATTTTAATTTTGAGTTTATGCGGAGGCATGCCAGTGGGAGTAAGACTATTAAGAAATTCTTCGGGGAATGAAGTGAGGATGTGTTTGGTGACGTGTTGGGGGCGGGCACATGAGCAATCAGTGCGTATGCCTCGAGAGCGAGGGTGGATGCATGAGGAGGGTGAGAGTTGGCGGACGGGGCTCTGTTGTGCGTACCCCATGGTCGGGCGACTTGGTCGATTATATATATAGAAAAGCAGCCGGAACCGAAAAGAACAATGAAAAGTCAACATGGCTCAGAGGTGCATGTGGACTGTAGCACAGACGAAAGCGACTGAGGCTGTGTTTGGTGAGTTGTTGCATGCGGGCACATGAGCAGGCAGTGCAAATGCCTCAAGAGCGATGGTGGACGCGGGAGGACGGTTACTGTTGGCAGGCGGGGCTCTGTCGTGCCTATCCCATGACGCGGGTGGAGTGTTAGAGTTGGCGGGCGGGGCTCTGTCGTGCGTATCCCATGGTCTTACAGTTGGAGGGTGGGGCTCTGTGAGTTGGTGGGCGTGGCTCTGTGTCTTGCGTGCCCTTAGTGAATTATATATATTTATTATTTACACTAGCCTTGACATTTTACCTGGGAGCTGCCATGATTACAATTCTCAAGTTACAGACTGCATGCTTGTCTTGAAGGAAAAATAAAAACAAAAACATCATGTTTGATGGGTTAAAACTAAATTTCTTCTTAGACTTTATTTTCATTACAGTGCACAGCAAGCCATAAAGAAATTCCAGAAATTAGTCATTTCTGCTCTTCTCTGCTCAACTGAAAAAAGCCTTAGCACACTCTATATTTGACACTGATTCTGAATTTATTGCTGTAACAGACTCAAAGCAGTCCTAAGTGAGGCAATGGAAATTCGGTTCCTTTAAGATTCTCTGGAAGTTCTGTTATTTTTCTTCAGATTAATATATTTTTTTTCCCCAACATTTATTTACGAGTTTTATTACAATAAATACATTGCAGACCAGTAATACATACTGTTCAATATTTTATTTAAATCAGATCAAATAACACCTCCCCTACCTAAGTAACTCAGAGAGATAGAAAAAGCTTTAATTTGAAGTATCCAAAGCATTACCAGTAAATCCAGCTAACGGAGGACAACACTAATAAATGTATGCTATACAGAACAATCTTTTCCCATTGTGTGTGCTGTTATGGGTTAAGATTCTTCCAGCTGAGTAAGACAACACCACATGCATGCAATATAGTGTAAGTTATCAGAACAGTTTGTTCATTAAGATATAAAAAGTCCCACTGGGTGATACCCAAAACCGAGCTTTCACAAGATTAGAATCTATGGAGATCCCAATAATGTCTGGATAAAAAGTAAAGACTTGAACATGAGATCATCCCAAAAGCAGGTTTTTAATGGCATTACTCACAAGTAAGGTCTTAGCCTGGATTATTCCCACTGTTAATCTATCCAAGTAACTCAGTTCCATAACTTAAAGGGAAATCTGTTTTAGTAATGGAATCTATGATATAACCACAGCGTATACTAAGCAGATGCTTTATAATGAACCAGGCTATGCTTTGTTTTGGGTTAAAAAAGGTCACCTATTTTCTTATAGATATATTTATCTGAAAAATATCTATCACTTTTCCTTAAAGATCTTTTTACAGACATAACGATAGATGATAAAATTGTCTAACAGAGGCATAATTCTTAAATGTGTATTACAGCTTGATTAAGTTTCAATCACCCTTATTCAACACTTTATTTAAACTTTTATGAAACTAATCAACTTGCTAAAAAGTTGTAAAGAAGATGTAATTAAACTGCTTATACCACAGAACAGAGGCATACTGAGACTGCTGGCATTCTTTACTGGAAAATCTATTTTAATAAATCAGCACAACCTTTAAGTCTGGAAGGAAATATTCTGTTCGGCAGTTTATTTTGAGAAGTTAAAGAAGATGTGAATATGTAAACCATGAGTGAAATCTATGCAAAGAAAGTCTGTGTCAAAGCTTGTTTGGAAAATAACCCAAAAGCTATGAAAGGAATTTTTCCTTTATACAGACATAAACATACATACACT